>NC_056743.1:1848865873-1848886383 GCF_019279795.1 Protopterus annectens | reverse complement strand
CTAACACTAGCCACAAATCCTGTGCAACATACAGGTCAGTCAGAGGCATGGACCACATATGACTCCATGGGGCACTATGGTCCACCATATAACACAAGCATACAGGTCAGTCAGAGGCATGGACACATATGACTCAGTCATTGTCCATGCCACTATGGCTGACCTGTGATGTACCTCCCTGGACTACATGATAGGGAACATGGAAGGGCTCTCTGAGCATGTGGCACAGGCTGGTATGACCCTGACCTTGGTTGACATCATACCCTCACCAGGAATGCTGATGTATTACTGAATGTTGATGAATGACTGTAGCTACAACACCCTATCTGAAAGGTTCCTAGCATGTAATCACTGCATTGCTATGGAACAACTTGTTACCACTCCCACAACAGGTGAAAACATGCAGCACCTGTTCATCAACAACATGTAGACTATATGCCCCAGACCAGATGTGTATCCCTCACTGCTAGGATGATACCATATACATCTCACACTGTATATACACATACCACATGCAGCACCCGCACATAAGGCCACAGTCATAATGTTATCCAGTGCAAATACCATGTATTCACATGTGGCAGGCATCAGACATGGTAACTATTGAAGGTCACAGGTACATATGTGTATTTGGCACACACATACATCATCTGTGTCCATTGCCATTACTGGTTTAATCGATGTCATGCATTATTGTGAACAACAACCCGCACACATGGCCATTCTGTGTGACAAAAACACACGTGGCATGTGTGGAATTCAAAGCCATAACTAACTGTTCTATGACAGCAGTGAGAGATGCAGTAGCAGAGTGTGCTATTTGCATTACTGGGAGATTTGCCTTCTTCCACTGTACTTGTAGGGTGCTGACATCATCTCTGTGTAGAGATTGGAATATGCAGCAGCTGGTGTGTTGTACTGGTTGGCAAAAGGGTCAGTTCTCTCACACACCCTACTTCCACCCCCCCCCACACACACTTGCAAGATTCAAACCCCTACCTAACTATGTTATGACACTCAAGATGGACACATTAGCAGAGCGCGCTATTCACATTACTGGGAGGCTTCCTTTCTCCTGCTGTACTTGTAGGGTGCTGACATCATCAGTGTTTAGAAAGGGGAATGTGCATCCTGTAGTGTGTTCTCCTAGATGCCAAAAGTGACATTTCTTTCATACAGACTTGTACACCCACTAACCCCCCTCCACACACACTGAGCATTTGCATGATTCAAACCCCTACCTACCTATATTATGACACTCGAGGCGGATGCGTTAGCAGAGTGCACTATTCGCATTACTGGAAGGCTTCTCTTCTCCTGCTATACTTATAGGATGCTGACAACATCAGTGTTTAGAAAGGGGAATGTGCATCCTGTAGTGTGTTATCCTAGTTGCCAAAAGGAGACATTTCTTTCATACAGTTTGCACACACACTGACACCCCCTCCACACACTCTGAGCATTTGCAGGGTTCAAACCTCTATCTAACTATGTTATCACACTCAAGGTGGATGCATTAGCTGAGCGTGCTATTCGCATTACTGGGAGGTGTTCCTTCTCCTGCTGCACTTATAGGGTGCTGACATCATCAGTGTTTAGAAAGGGGAATGTGCATCCTGTAGTATGTTTTCCCAGTTGCCAAAAGGGACATGTCCCTCACACAGACTTGCACACACACCAACCCCGCTCACCCACACACACTGAGCATTTGCAGGATTCAAACCCATACCTAACTATATTATGACACTTGAGGGAGACGCATTAGCAGAGTGCACTACCCGAATTACAGTGCATCTGCTCTGCACCCGCAGTATTTATAGGGTGCTGACATCATTATTTCTACAGAGGTATGTACATCTAGTACTACCTGTCAGGTGGGGGATAGCATATATATGTATTTGCAGCCACCTACTTCAGGGTCAGATATGCACATCGCACTGGCAGGTTATGTTTCATACCATGCTTCGTGACCACAGGACCTGTAAGACACAACACAACCAGTCCAGACCACCGCTCCCACATCCAGGACACACACTTTGCTTCCCTGGGAATAGTTCCAAGATATGCAGGTGTTCACATACACCATTCCAGTTGTTAACGTCAGGTACAGGCATATTGTGTGTGGGAACTATTCAGGCCTCTACAACATTACCCTACAGCCACTACAATTTGTGAGTCCATGTGCTATGGCAGAACCACTCACCGCAGTCACAAGGGGGAATACATATTGCACCTGACCATCTGCAACCTGGGTACTCACTGTTCCACACCAGAGGTAGACCACCATTGCTGATATCTGACCATACTCACCTTTCCCTGGGCATCCATATCCCATCCCCACCCCCAGGCAAGGTTGTCACTGCAAACAAAGTGTATTTATCAAAAGCAGACATTACACTTGTGAAGACTGGGGTGGAAGACTTCAAAGGACCCATGCTGGGGGAGTATACAGGCCACTCTGCATAATTCTTGACAATTGCATTCTATGAGCATGTGGAAGGTTTGCATTGATCATGCTATCCCAAATATACCCATGACTGCTCCACAACAGAACACCTGTCAGGTGTACACCAGCCATATATGAGCTGTCCAACAGACAGAGTGAGCTAATACATTGCAGAGCAGTAGCCCACAGAGGGAGGACATCTCTGAAGAGTACTGGCATGACACTTCAATCCCTCATAATCATCACAACACAGTGTTGACAGTGAAATTGTCCAGACAATGCAGATAAGGCTCCCCTCAGTCTGTTATTGACACCCACTTACTGTTAGAGGTCCTCAGCAACCCTCTTCCAGCACACACCAACAACATGGATGTGGCTTAGCAAATTCAAACCCTGGGATCTCCACTGTGTCCCTGCTTGACAGAGACACAGCACACTAGCCTCACACGGTGCCTTATGTGACCTACTTTACAGTGGCACAGTAGCCTACTGTACTGGGGAGGCAGACACCAAGCACACTCTGACTAAGCTGTCATTCCCTAGGGCAAACAGCCTACTGTTGACCTCTACACCCATATGTTTAATTGGCAGATGCACATTATTTGTTGCTGATAGACTGTTTGCAGGTCTTTATTGCCATAGCGTTCCCTGTTTGTATGAACAACTTGTGTATCTGTGGAAGATGTTTGAATATGGGAGGGATCCACTATATCACGTATGTCTCTGTAGTCATTTAACTGTGTGCACTGGGCAGATTGCTGTAATGTGGTTGGTTCCTGGAGTAACACGTACAAATACCAGATATGTGTGGCCAACTGCTAAACTGATATTTGGCCTAAGTGTGTGAGCATGCCCAGTTCAGCCTTCCCATGGCATGTTGTCTGACATATGTGTCATTTATCAAAGTGTGCGAGCATGCCAGTGTGAGCTTTCCATATGTTGAACTCTGCAGCCCACCACATTTGTGGATGAGTGCGAACTTCAACAATATCTCCCATTTATGGTTCTGTGTTGTGTGTCATGTTGTGTAGTTACTGTCCAACTGCTTTGTGTTTGAACACAACAGGGATTATACTGTGCCTGCAGGGTTTGCATGGGATACTTTGCATACAGTTGTCAACATCCTTTCATACTGACCTGACACTGTAGTACCGTATAGTGTACTGGTTCAGTACTTTCACTGTGGTGGACAGTATCCTGGGCTTTCTTCCTATCACTGCTTTACATTTCCATAGTGAGCACAACAGCCTGGTTAGGGGCCAGTTGTGCACATCTGACCATGTTGCATTATGTTCAGATATGAACTACTTAAACCAGGCTTGTCCAGCATTGGTAGTGTATTCCACAACATAGGTGTACATTGGCAAACACTAGTGATGTGCCCTAGGCCATTTCGAATGCTAGTCGGAGAGTGTGTTTGTCCTTCGACACACATTGTAAGTGGCGTTTGCCATGACATATGTCATGGTTAGTATACTGTGCCTCCGTCTACCTGTGACATAACAGTGATACCCAGGGTAAACCTACCATCTCCCATCCACTCATCAAGATTCCTCTTGAGGAGAATCGATGAGTGACTCTCTGGCTAACCTGTACTGGGAGTTTACTCATGAGTGGGGGTGGTTTCTGTGTTATGGATCATGCATTACAGCTTGTCCTATGTATGTCAGTGCTGGGGTTCAGGTCTCTCATGTGTATAGCTCACTGCCATTCAGATTGTACAAGGTGCACCATGTTTATTGATACCAGCTTGGACATGGCTTTATACATCAGGCACAGCTTGCCTCTGGGTGGCCAGTATGGCAGTGTGTGGAGCTGCAGTTTTTTTAATCAGGCAACACATGGCATCTGTTCAAGCTCTTTGATACTCCTGGTGAGGTACTTTTGGGGACTTTACAGTTGATGGAGGTGTCTGCTGAGGTGCATCCCACAGGGGCTATTGTAGTCAATTGTAACACTGATGAAAGATGACTGCAGAGCCACAATGACCTCCCCTTATCTAGATCTGACAACCTTCATGATTAGTTGGGTATATGGTATGTTTCTGTAAACACTAAAGCCACATGTTTGTCCAATGCAGGATATCTATCACCTTGTGTCCCCAGGTCTCTCATTACATGTTAAGTACATAATGGGTTAACACCTATGTGGTAATTGGTGGGCACTTACTGTATATCCATGGGGGTTGACTATACACTTTTCTGCAATTAGCTTGCTGACATGGCTATGGCACCAGTTGTCTGTTTCTATGTGGCCCTTTTGTGGGATGCTTGTGTCAGCTGAAGGGTCAGATATGGTGAGCAGTTTGTAGTCCTCTGCAAACATGTTCAGACACAGTCCTTCCATGTTGGCCTGTACCTATGGGACATATATACCAAATGAGGGAGGTCACAGGACCAAGCCTTGTGGGATGCCAGTTATATCTGGTTTGTAGTCTGACATGGCTGCAGCATGTCTGACCATGTCAGTTCTGTCCTTGGTCTGGTTTGCAACCCCTCTACTGACATAGGGGTTTATATTTAAGCTGGTGAGCATATGTATAATGAACACGTAGGGTATTGTATGGAAGCCTTTGCAAGGTCCAGCTACACTGTGTGGACCAGATTGCCCTCATCAATGACTTAATGACTGTTTCAAATTAGTCAAACATGTTTAAGGGGCAGGATCTGCACTTAAGAAAGTCACACTGGGTATGGTCTGGTGTCAGTAGGTCCCCAATATCTTTATGTCTGCGGTACATGCTGATCCTTTCCATAGCTGTGCAGACCAAGCTTGTCAGGATTCTGGGGTGGTAGTTTGCAGTATCCATTCAAGCAACACCTTTGTTGAGAAGGACCACTGTTGTTGTACACTGCTCTTTGGGTACATATCCTGTGGTAAGGCTGACATTGAGTAGTAGTGTGATTTGGCATTCCATTCTTCTTGGAGTCCATGTTGGACTCAGCCCAGGACACCAACTCATACCATTGCTGCTGTGTGTTTTGCTTTGTAGATGCTGGCTGTTACCTCAGCATCTGCAATGTCAGGGGGCCAGCAGTCTGCTGGGATAGATATTTTGCATTCTGGGGGTGGGGGTTGCACTGCACCTGTCAGGTTGTATGTTGGCAATATGTGTGTCTTTGGTATGTTGTTTGTAATATTTGTGTGATTTAGAGCATATCTGTGAATTCCCAACACGGTTCCTACCATCAGTTGAGAAAGCCTTGGGATTATCCTTAGTGTCCTGTACAATTTGTATCTTCGTAGGTTCATAGGTTCATACTAGGCTATCCACCCTATGGCATTTGTAAGCCTAGCCAGAGTGTGTGTGGCTTTCGCCACCCCTTGCTATGTGACTATTATGGCCATTTATGATTTACTTTACTGTGCCTCTGTCTGGACGTGACACAGTGAAGACCCCCAGTGTACATCTATGATCATCCATCCACTTGGCAAGATTCCTGTTGAAGAGTGTCAGTGAGGGGCTCTGCCTAACATGGAGTGGGATTCTGTTCCAGGGTGTGGGGAGCCTCTGGGTTATGTATCTGTCCCTCCAGCACATCCTATTTCATTATGTGTTGAGGTTGACTTCTCTCACTCTCACAGCTCCGATGGCTTTGAGTTTTCAGGGGTGGAGCATGTCCATTACTCCTGTGTTGGACATGGCCTTGTACAACAGACATACAATGCCTCTGTGTAGGCGGTATGTGACTGCATTCAGCTGGGGTGTCTACAGCCAGGCAGCATATGACATATATGTGAGACCCTTTTCCTCTTGGTGAGGTACCTTTGAGGTCTTTCTAACTGCTGCAGGTGTCAGGTAAGGTACATCCCAAATGAGGCATTGTACTAGATTATGGGTCTGATAAGAGAACAGTATAGGGGCACAATGACCTCTGTTGACGTGGATGTGAATCCTTTCATGATACGGTGTCCAATATAGACAGTCTTCCTAGCCACATTGGCAATGTGAGTGTCACATAACAGGTTACTGTCCACTTGTGTCCCTAGGTCCCTGATTACTCCTTCCATACATAATGGTTTACCACATATGTGGTAATTTGTGAGTACCTTGTTTGGTATTTGGTGGGACATTCATACTGTCCAGTGTCTTCGGGATGGCTGGGTGGGGTTCCTGTGTGTGAGAGTGTGGTCTGTAGCATGCTACAGATGGTACAGCAGTCTTGCCTATGGTTAGTTGCACATGGGTGGACTCCAATGCTTTGTGCATTGTCAGTTACCTGGACATATGGGTGTCTGTGCTGAATATGGATACTCACCCTCCTTTTATGTTTTGGTCCAGGTTTTGGGGCCATAACGCATGATATGTGGTATAACCTGGTAGTGCTGGTGTGCTGTCAGGAGGCTTGCAGCAGGTTTCTGTCACTGCACAGACATCGATGTTCTCCATACTGGGGAGGGCCTCGGGAGCATGCATATTGAGGTTTACATGTCTGGCATTGGTCAGCATTACCCTTATGTTTCTTTCCACTTATGTTTTCTAGGGTGGTGGGTTAGTCTTTTCAGCCTTGCCTATGAAAGGCTCTATGGAGGCGGCAAAAGCCTTATCCAATATCCAGACACCCAGGGGTAACAGGTGCAAGCCATCCCTGGAACAGCAGCATGGCTTGTCAAGCATGACATCCCAAGCAGACAGACATTGGATCACCTTGGAATGACACTAGTAATTGTGCCACTTGTTAAAGCTGATCATTCTGTGTTTGTACTGTGGCATCATTCTTGGTGAGGGTAGGATGCTGCAAACTGTCAGTGTCATACCGGCCTGGACTACATAATCGGAGAGCTCATCTAAGTCTCTTTTCATGTAGTCCGGGGAGGTACATCTCAGGTCATTCACACCAGCATGGACTATGACTGCATCATATTTCTACTTGCTTTGGGGTGACCTGCATACTTGTGTTATGCGGCGTATTGTAGCAGCCTACAGGCAGCTTACTGTACCCTTTCCCCTTGTTCAGTCTGGTGAGCGGAACAGCAGCATGTCTCACTATGGAGTCACCTATTACAACTGTATCAGGCATGTTGTTTCTCCTTCTGGCCTGTGACTGTTTGGCACACCAGCTTTGTGTACTATGTGTTGCATGTGCTATGTTTGGAGGTTGTTTGATTGGGTGTCTTCTTTGGAGGCCTCTGTTGGTGTGGCATATTTGTAATTCAGGCCTCCGGGAATGTTTTTCTGTGTTTATGTCTTTGGTTTGCAGTTGTGATAGGTCTATGTGGGACTGGGTTTGTGGTGTGTGTGGTTACCTTCTCCTCTTGAATAGATTTGACAGTACTGAGTTGAGGGAGCTCAGCCTCCAGTTTGGATAGATGGTTGCATCTCTCACATATATTTGTATTTCTTGGGGGGAGTTGAGGGTTGTCTGTGTACTTGGGGCAGGTGTAACATTGCCTCAAGATTCACAGATTCAACTTGTTGGATTGTATGTGTGGACATATTTTATTGCCATACTACTGATCAGTGATTACTTCCCTTTTTATGTTTGCTCTATCATGTAGTAGCTTCCTCATTCTCTTGCATGGTTTGGTAATGGCTGGAGTCCACCATGCCAGATGCCTGCGTGTATGGCATTGTGTCTTCTTTTAATTTAGGATTGCATAATCCAAGCATTCCTGGCAGTGTTCATGGAATGCCTGTATAACAGGTTCTGAGGTGTGGCCCATATTTTGCACGTGCACAGGGCCTTTAATGGAGTCCACATCAGTTTGAAGGAGTGCAACTTTTGCTTTACACATGTTTTTCACTGTGGTTTTCTGGCCAGGGACTGTGGTCAGGATGTGTATATCCAGTGTGATTACTCTATGGTCTGGTCTTACCAGTGAGGGATACACTTCTCATCTTGCCATCCAGTACCCATGTTGCTGATTATCACATCCAGTATGCTTACCCCTCTTGTGGGAGTGGTGCATTGTTCCTGGGCATTTTGGTTTATGGATTCTAGGAACTTTTGTCCTACAGTGTTGGAGCTAGTATAATGCTCCCAGTCTTTGTCTGGGTATTTTCAGTCACCCAATATAATGTGGCTTGGAGGACTTGATATATTCATGTATTCCAACATAGGCCAGGTGCAGTTCCTGGTGCTGGGACGGTAGTCTGTAGCAGGCTATAAACTGGGAGGCAGTTTTAGCCACTGTTACTTGACCATGGCTAGTCCATGCTGCTTCTTGTTGTGGTACCACCATGGGGGTGTGGTTATCCTTGACAAGTATTGCTAGTCACCCTCCTTTTGTAGCTTGTTCCATGTTTTGAGGCTGTACAGCACAGTATGAGGTGTAACCTTGTAGTGTTAGGGTGCTGTTGTGAGTCTTGACCCAGTTTTCTGTTACAGCACAGATATCAACATTCTCCATACCGGGTGAGTTTAGACTGCATGCATCTTGCTGTTTAGACTTCTGGCATTGGGTAGCATTACATCTAGGTTCTTATCCCTTGTGATACCTATGGAGGTGGGTTTGTGCTTTGAGCCTTACCTATTCAGGGCATGCTGTGGGTAACAACAGCCTTTGCCAGTATCCATACGGCCTGCACAGATAGGTGCACGCCAGTCCTAGCAGATGGAGCATCATGTCATGCTCAGCATGTCATCCCAGGCTGGCAAACATTGGATCCCCTTTGACTAACTGCAATACTTCAGCCAATTATTGCAATTGATCATCCCATCGTCATATTGTGGCATCATGCTTGGTGAGGGTAGGGCGTTAGTCAGGGTCCTCAAGTGTGCATATACTACATGGTGTTACATTACTTAACACATGGCATTCATGCCTCAGGTGGTGCTGCAGGGCTGCCTCTGTCGGATGCACATATTTCACTTTCTGTACATGTTTGAGAGCAGGTTATGTCATTTTAGGCATCCATGTTATTATATGAGTGAGTTAGAGAGGGGTATCATTCCCAGGGTTCCTACTGAGCCAGTGTATGTGCTATGCGTTGCCTCTTTGCCAAGGCCAGGGCATACTGGGCATGCCTCCTTCTGCCTACTGGGGCAGGCTCAGGTTGTTCCTCCTCCGAGTCACGCTCTGCCTGTGATGGCCTTGGCAATGGTGGGGGGCTGTTTGGCCTGGCCCTATGCTGGTCCTGCTGCAGCTGTTTTTGCAAGATCATATTATGTAGCATAGCACATACCATGACAACTTGGGTACATGTAGTTGGTGAGTACTGCAAGGCTCCACCAGATGTGTCCAGACACCGGAACCATGACTTGAGCAGCCCAAACACATGCTCTATTACATTACATGTTTGTGCGTGTGCCTCATTATGGCGTTCATGTTCAGGTGTGTGTGCATTTCTGATTGGTGTCATCAGCCACGGCTCCAGTGCATAACCTGCATCCCCCACTAGGTGTCCATGTGGGATGTCCCCATTGACAAATGTCTGGTACAGCTGCGTCAAATGCCAGATATGGGAATCATGGTAGCCCCCAGGGCAGCCAGCATACACATTCATTATTATGCCGTGGGCATCACACACAACCTGGCAGTTGATGGAGGGGAAGCCCTTGCGGTTAATGTAGGCCCTACCCCGCTCACTGGCTGGTGCTTTGATGCGTATGTGTGTGCAGTCTATTGCACCCACTACCTCAGGGTATTCTGCTATTTGCTGGAAGATACGCATATTGCTGGCCAATACCTCACGGGCATTGGGGAAATATACATGATCACCAACATGTGCTGACATGGCATCCAGGAACTGGTGCAGTACCCTGGAGGCTGATGCCTGTGATATCCCCATCATATCACCAGTTGGTCTCTGGAAGGTACCTGTTGCTAGTATTCTTAGGCCAACACATACCTTGGTTTCTACTGGGATGGGTTCCCCTCTGTTGGTTCTGTGTGTGAGGCGTGGCCTGCACAGCTCGACAATTTGCTGCAGGAGGTCTCTGTCCACTCTATAGCGCTCTACTATCTCCAGCTCACGTAACCCATGGTAGGTGACCCTGGGCCTGTACACTCTTCTCCGTCTCCTCACTGTGGGTTGTCTGGCACCATCTGCATTGTCACCACCCTCAGCAAGTCGCCTATGTCTCCTTATGACAGCTATGGCAGCCCCTAGCATTTCTGCTCTGAGTTCAGCTTTTTCAGTTTTCACTTCTAATAGCCTACTCCTGTCTTGCAGTGTCTCTTGAGAGAAACATCCTGCAATGCTGTTTGCAGAGTTTTAAGTGCTTGGCTGAGCTACTATTCTGCCTGTGTAATTGCCAGCTTCTAATTGTTTTCACCTGCTAGCTCCAGCAGTATTCCCTGCTAGCTTCCTACTAATTCTGTTGCTTCCTTTTTCCTTTCTGTTTCCTCAGGGGGGAGCAACACGCATACCAGCAGAAACACGCTCACTGTGGCTTACACGCGCGCACACATGCTTACACGGTTTAGAATCATCTTATTCGGGTTAAAACATGCGCACACCAGCGCAAACAGTCTTAGAAGTCTGCCAACACGCTTCCACATGCTCAGTCTGCCTTACACGCACGCACACATGCTTACACAGTTCAGAATCTGCTTATTCAGGTTAAAACGCATGCACACCAGTGCAAACAGTCTTACAAATCTGTTAACAGGCTCCCACATGCTCAGTCTGCCTTATACACGTGCACACTGCCCTACTCTCACTTCATGGTGCGCACATGTGCACATGCACGCCCAGCAAGAAACTTTGGTGTAAGCAACAGTGTACACCTTCCAGTTTTTGACTTTCCCATGCTTATCTTGTGGAACTCCTCTTTCCATGATATGTGTCTGACATCTGTCATGTAACACTGACCTCCAATGAACTGCATTTCTTTCTGCCATTCCCCCCTGTGATGTCACCTATCTCCTACTCTATTCCTCCCCATTATGTATCTCTTACACTACTCAGAATGTGCTCATTTGCTATGTGACTGTGGGATTCAGTATCCTAACACTCATTTACATCAGATTGCCTACTAATGCTTAGTTACATGTCTTACACTCAGCTTCCCCTCTTAGCAACCACTAAACGGTGGCCATGTTGTTTTTGGTCTGCTGGTCCCTGCATTGTACATCCATGTATTGCATAAAACACACATTTGTGGGTTTATAACCTTCATTTTTATGTTTTATATAGTGCAGCCCGTTTGTGCGGGGCTGAAAAAAAAATATATATATTTTTCATATTTGCATCAGGGTACCTTGCCACTGGCCACATGTTTGGCCATTGGCATGCTGCCTGAAACATATGCACCCTTTATTTGGAGCTGACATGGCTCCATTGTGATTTTTGCAGAAACGTACTCAGTTGTCAACTGAGTACATTTCCTGCAGCTAAAACGGCTCTTACACAGGCTGCTTTGGGCTTCGTGGCTCGCTAATCTACCTCATTTGCATGCCTTTCGGCTGCAAGTGAGGTGATTAGCATATCCACGCCCACTCCGTGTATGAGACGTTTTAGCTGGTCTCTTACACGGACTTTAGGGCTGTTCCTGGATCGCAAAGTCTGCATGGAGTCTTACACTACTCTTAGACTGCGTGCAAGCCTTCGTGAATCCTGCCCAGAGACTTTTAATGTTTCGAACTGCTGGGTCTGTACGGCCATACCAACAGCATACGGGGGTTTATTAATGACTGATATCCCCCTAGGGGTCAATGAGACCTGGGAATATCTGTTTTTTGACACAGTTGCTATTAAAGCACAAGATAAGGTAGCACTGTATTTGCCTGTGGCACAAAAAGGAATTGTATGTTTCTATAAAAATGATACCATCCAAGTTGCATGGAGTAAATGCAATGTTACAGTACAGTATAAATGTTATAGAAAACCAAATGATTTGAGTGGATCTTGTAGTACAGATTATGACTCATTTTTGAAATCTATGCATAAGACTCTTGATCAGGTACAACACAATCCTGTACTTTTCAAACAGTTATCAGTAACAGAAAGGAAAATGTTTCATGCAGGGCAGTCATTTCGTAACAAAGTAATAACTAAGGTAGAATACTGTTATTTTGTATGTGGCAAAAAGGCATATAAATGGTTACCTGAGAATTGGTCTGGCAGTTGTTTTTTGGGGTACCTGGTTCCGGCCATCCGACACTGCAGCTTTGCCTCAGGGGAGTATTTGAAATACTCAAGACATAACCAAAAAGACTGTTAAGAATCCTGAGAATCCAGTGGGACAAATCGAAGCAGGGTGGAAAGACCATCGTAATGTGGGAACCAAACTTGTGCACATGGACTTGAGTGATGCTGTTATATCCTGGGCAGGTATATCACCCATGTATGGTGGAGTTAAATCAATATGGGAGCTGCGAAAACTATCCAAACTTCTTGAAATAATGAGTAATGCGACTTTTTCTGCCCTTGAACTGATAACTGATGAACTGAATTCCATGAGAACTGTAGTGCTCCAAAACCGAATGGCTCTTGACTTCACCCTAGCAGTGAGAGGTGGAACTTGCACTTTAATCAAAGAAGAATGCTATGCGTTCATTCCTGCCCATCAGCATGAGATTAACGACCATCTTGAGGTGATTCAGCAAGTGTCGGCTATAACCAAACCAGGCCCAAACCCTCTGACAGAGTTTTTCCAGAATGCCTTCGGGGGGTGGGGCTCCATTTTTATGAACATGTTGATTGCTATTGGGGTAGGATTACTCCTAATAGGAGTTTGTATTTGTTGCAGAATCGCCTGCATGAAGAGATTAATTAAAGAATTCATAGATATATCCGTATCTGAGACTATGTATCAAAGTACTGAATTTGAAGAGCTGCTAGAATGCGAAACACTTTCATAAAAGTTTAAACTGAATGACTTTCTTAACTGCAAATCCTGAATGGAAGAGGTTAGGAAAAGAAGCAAGCTGTTTATTCTTTTTTGAAAATAGAATACAAAGTATTAACAGGAGGGAAATGTTAGAAAAATATGTATTAATGTGTGTATGCTTAATACCAAATTAATAATCAAGTGTTTTGAATGTGCTTTTCATTCTATTTTTCATGCACTGTGTTATATACAAATTGAGTTTCATATGAGACTGAAAAAGATGCTTTTTGGAAACTGCAGCACGATTTCTGAAACTTGCAAGTTGCCCTCTGACCTAGTAACTGCTAGCACAGCAATATTCTTGTTTATGCCTTGTGGAAATGTACTTGAGAAGCAGGTGTTTATCTGCTAGGTCAGAAGCATATGAATGAACAATGCCTTATATTATAAATGTAATGATTCTAGACAAACAGCCTTGTCCAGAGGATGGGAACCTCTGCAGCTGCAGTAATTTAGAGATAAAGTAGACAAAGGATTATTAGAGAAATGAACTGCTAGCATTGTGCTTGATTTAGCCGTAGTATGTTGAATGTAACATAACAAGTATCTAACTGAAAGTAACCAAGGTCATGTTGTTTTCCTCAGGAAGTTTCACATAAAAATTGTTTAAATCAGCAGAAATTCATGGGAAAGTTGGTCAGCAGATGATGATGAAAATGTGGTAATCTGTTACGTCAGCATGGTAGGACAGGATTAATTTGAAAACCTATAAAAATGAATGTATTTCCTGTTTCTGGTAAGACAAACTCTGTATTAGCATGTTTTTGTCTCCTTGCTGCAAGATTAAAGTGCCTTAACCTGAACCTACCATGTTTTTATCATTTTTAAAGTATATTTTTCTTTTGACAGTGGCAAATGCTTTGTTAGAGATTTTTAGCAAGGTAGATTTCCCAAAAGAAATACTGACTGACAGAGGTGCCGATTTTATGTCAGACCTGCTAGCTTGTCTGTGGGAAGTCCTGTGTAGTGAAGCACATGAAGAACACCCCATACCATCCCCAGACTAATGGTCTTGTTGAGAGGTTAAACTCTACAATCAAGTCCATGCTATGGGCATTTGTAGATCAGTTTAAGAGGTAGTGGGACAAATACTTGCCCCATCAATTATTTGCTTACAGAGAGGTCCCCCAGGACTCCACAGGTTTTTCACGCTTTGAGTTTCTGTATGGGCATAGGGTGAGGGGACCTCTAGATTTAATTCGAGATGAGTGGGAAGGTGAGTGCGAGTCTCACAAGGAGTCTGTTGTGGCATACATCCTAAACCTCAGGATAAGGCTCAGGGAACTCATGGGCTTGGTCCAGGAGAACCTGGCAGAAACCCAACAACAGAAAAGGGTGTGGTATGACAGGAATGCTCGAGCTAGAGAGTATGCTGTGGGACAGCAGGTACTAGTTCTCATTCCTGTCAGAGACAACAAGCTGCAAGCAGTTTAGCAGGGACCCTACAAGGTGGTAAAAAAGATAAGTGATGTTAACTACATGGCAGAACTGCTAGCCAGATGGCAGGGCCACAAATTGTACCATGTTAACATGATGAAACCTTACCATGATAGGGAGGCCCTTGTACTGAGAATTTGCAGTGGATTGCAGGAGGAGTCTGAGAGAGATCTGGGGACTGATCTCCTCAGTGAGGCACAGGCTAACACCTCAGTGGAAGGGTTAGCAATGTCCCAGCAGCTATCTCCTACCCAGGTTCGGGAAATCTGAGCAGTGTTGCAGGAATTTGGGGACACGTTCACTGGGAAACCAGGGTGCACCCACCTAGTGCAGCACCAGGTGGATACAGGACCCCAAAAACCTATTAGTCAGGCCCCGTATAGGGTGCTTGAGAGAGTCAGACAGACTCTGAGGGAGGAGGTACAGGAGATGTTGGAACTAGGGGTGATTCAAGAGTCCAACAGTCCCTGGGCCTCCCCAGTTTTGCTGGTGCCAAAGAAGGATGGCAGCACCATGTTCTGTGTGGACTATAGGAAATTAAATAGTCACACAGAGCTGGATGCTTACCCCATGCCTAGGACAGATGAGGCTCTAGACCAGCTGGGTGGGGGTAAGTAACTTACAACCATTGATCTTACCAAGGGTTACTGGCAGGTGTCCTTGACTACCATTGCTAGAGAGAAGTCAGCCTTTGTGACTCCTTTTGGCTTATATGAGTTCACAAAGATGCCCTTTGAGATGAAGAATGCCCCAGTGACTTTCCAGAGGTGGGTAGATCATATCCTAACAGGAGCAGGAAGGTTTGTCTACAGCCATTCCTGGCCAGAACACCTTCAGCATGTCAGGGAGGTGCTGGGCAGACTACAGACGGCAGGTTGACTATTAAGCCAAGCAAATGTCAGGTGGGTATGGCAGAGGTCTCCTACCTAGGACATAGAGTGAGGAGTGATAAGATAAGGCCAGAACCTGCCAAAGTGTAAGCCATTCAGGCATGGCCTGCACCTGTTACAAAAAAGAAGGTGAGGGCATTTTTAGGGACAGCAGGGTACTATAGAAAGTTTGTCCCCAGTTATAGTACCATAGCTGCTCTCCTCACAGACCTGACAAGGAAGAATAGGCCAGATAAGCTAGCATGGATCCCAGCATGTGAGCAGGCATTCTAGAAGCTTAAAGAAGCTTTGGGAGGACCCCCTGTGTTAGCCAGTCCAGATTACAGCAAAAAAATTGTTGTGCAGTTGAATGCTTCAAACCATGGGGTGAGGGCTGTACTTAGACAGATTTCTTCAGAGGGGAAAGAGTACACAGTGGTTTATCTCAGTCGTAGACTACAACTTAGGGAGGAATGCTATGCAGCTGTAGAAAAGGAATGTCTAGCCATAGTGTGGGCACTGCAAAAACTTCAGCCTTATCTGTATGGAAGGAAATTCACTGTTATGACAGATCACAACCCCCTAATATGGTTAAGAAGAGCCATTCAGCAAAATTCCAAGTTGCTAAGACAGAGCCTGGGGTTGCAAGCATATATGTCAGTGCAGCACAGCAGTGAGAGTAGCAATGCCAATGCAGATGGACTCTCAAGACAGGGAATGGGGTAGGTATATTCAGATAGACCTAACCCTCTCAAACGGCATTTCTCAAGGGTCAATTGAAAAACTAGCTTGAGTTCTTTGGCGGTGTTTGAAGACTGGTAGAGATGGATGAAGGCTGCCAGCCTAGCCAGATAGAATTGCGCAGATAATTCTATCATTTGTAAATATGAATGTTGAACATAACATAATGTGGCAACATTGCCATCTGCTGTAAAGAAAGCTAAGTCAAGAATGTCTTGTTGGTCCTTTGAAATTAAAATGTTTTCATCACTGCCTTTGATATTTTACAAGTCAGTTCCAGTCCAGCTAGATGAAGGCTTCCTGCTTATTGTTTTAAGGCTGAAAAAACATTCTACCTTGCACACCTCATCATGAAGGGATTCACATCCAGATCCAAGGATGTCATTGTACCCCTATATTCCTCCCTCATCAGACCCATGATTGAGTACAATGCCCCATTTGGTATGTACCTCACCCGGCACTTGCAACAGCTGGAGAGACCACAGAAGTACCTCACCAAAAGGATCAAGGGTCTCCAACATATGTCTTATTCAGCCAGACTAAAGAAACTTCAGCTCTATTCAGTGGCATACCGCCTGCTCAGGGGTGATCTCTGCCTGACGTACAAGGCCATGTCCAATCAGGATTTGATGGACATGCTCCACCTCAAAAAATCCAAATCCATCAGGACCATGGGAGCTAAAGACTTAAACCTCGGCACAAGTATGAATAGGACATGCTGGAGGGATAGATTCATAACCCAGAGGCTTCCCATGCTCTGGAACAGGATCCCAGTTCGTATTAGGCAGAGCCCCTCACTGACTCTCTTCAAGAGAAATCTTGATGAGTGGATGGGAGATTGAAAGTTTACCCCAGGGGTCACATCTGTGTCACTGCTAGACAGGGGCACAGTAAACTAATTCTATTATATAAGGGGACCTTCATTGTGTCACTACTAGACAGAGGCACAGTATTCTAGATTTATTCTGTACATTTTTGTACCTTTTCATGGGGTGGCAAAAGCCACATCACTATGGCTAGGCTTACAAATGCCCCAGGGCAGATAGCCTAGTATTATACTATGAAACTATGAAACTATAAAGTTAATGACCAGAATTTACATGTGGAATGTCCTTTATTTCTAAGTGTAAAAGAATGTAAATGCAATTTCTGTCAGTCTGGGAACACCAGGAAGGTGTAAAAGATGATGTAATGTTTAGCAGAACTGGAGTTTCGATTTAAATAGTGAGAACCAGAGAATATTAAGCAATTTTGTCTTGATATGCAACTCAGCACTGTGTTATGCTCTCTTTATGTAAGTAGTATGTTAGAACTGTGTTTTCTTCTAGAAGTAGCCAGGAATTATAAAGATTAAACTAAGTGTTTCTCTGTGATGTCGGAACTGTAGTACTGATCTAGTTTAAGTATTTCTTTGTGATCTCTGAACTCTCTTGACCAGCACTGACTGTGTAGTAGAAATTATTGTCTTGTGGTTTTAATTATTTATTATTAAATATTTTAAAACTTTTTAACTGTGGCTGGTTTGTGCAGAGATAAGTTAAGCTCTAAGAGTACATTGCATGTATATAAGGATCCTGTACCAGGTCACTCTAAGAAACCTTGAGACTGTTTAGTCACATCTGACAACTGGATAATAATATTGCACAGTAATAATTGGACAACCTTTTAAGGGCCTTTGAGTAGCTGATAATTATTAGTGGGTGGTGACAGCTGATACTACCATATAGTCTGGGTAAAAAATAGCACAGCTGGAAAACCTGTGCCAGCCTTCCCCAGAAGTGTCTGTGTGGTTGTGTAAACTCTTATCTCAAAGTGTGTGTGTATCAGCTACTTGGGCAGGGACATGAGGCACTGGTTGGACAGAGAGGTTGCTGTAGATTTTAGCTTGCCCACTAGGCTGAGATCTGAACCCTATAGCTGTGTCAGTGGGGAGTTTTATTGGGGACCTGGGGAGCAAGGGAATGAAAAGCCCCAGACTGACTGTGATCTCTGTGTGCTCTTAAGGGAAATTGCACTTAACTGTGTGTATTTGTTATCCTTTCCTCGTATATGAGGTGCCCTCTCTGGTGTTAGTGGTGAGGATTGAGGCTCCTTGATTGCTGGGCCAGGGCACGGGTGTCACAAACATGACTAAATATGAAACTAAAACAGAACACATAGAAGTTAAATACATATGTGTAACAATGCTGTAGCATAGTAAGCCATCAACATGACTAAACATGAAACTAAAACAGAACACTAGGAAGTTAAATACTATAAAACTAAAACAGAACACAAGGAAGTTAAATACACATGGGTAACAATGGTGCAGCACAGTAAGTTATCAACATGACAAAACATGAAACTAACACAGAGCACAGGGAAGTTAAATACACATGGGTAACAGTGCTACAGCATAGTAAGCCATCAACATGATTAAACATGATACTGAAACAGAACACAAGGAAGTTAAGTACACACGGGTAACAAAAGTGCATCCTAGTAAGTCATCAACATGACTAAACGTGAAACTAAAACAGAACACAAGGAATTTAAATACACATGTGTAACAATGCTGCAGCACAGTATGCCATCAACATGACTAAACATGAAACTAAAATAGAACACAAGTAAGTTAAATATACATGGAGAACAATGCTGCAGCACAATAAGCTATCAGCATGACTAAATCTGAAAGTAAAACAGAACCCAAGGAAGTTAATTATGCAAAAGTAACAATGCTGCAACATAGTAAGATATCAACATGATTAGGCATGAAACTAAAAATAGAACACAAGGAAGTTAAATACACATGGGTAACTATGTTGCAGCTCAGTAAGCCATTAATGTGACTACAGCATAATGCAGTTGCTCTACAGCTGTAGGGGTGGATATGCTGTGGCAAGGCACTTGTTTACTAAAAAAATGTAATGAAAGTCTTATTGAAAAACATTAGCAAATCAAAAACTGCAGCACGGTTATGCATTTTATAAGCAGTAACAATTGTGAAACTTGAATGCCTGCCATTACTGATTGAGTGTAATCATTATTGATTTACCACAGCTCCAGTGTTTATGGCGGAATGTTGGAAAAAGATCCATCCAAGTGTTTGATAAAATGACAAGCAAGTATGGAACAAACAGCATGTCAGATGAAACCATTGTGATATGTACACAGTGGCATGCTACACCAGCACTGAAAAAAAAAGCCTGACAGGGTGATGGCATTATTGGTGCAAATATGTGCAGACATGGCAGAGGTAATTTCATCCATCCATCCACAATCCCCTTTCCCATTTTTTCACATGGGGTCAGGGTGTCACTACAATTATCTAGAGCCAGGGTTTACACCACCTGGTCACTAGCCCTGCCATGGATGGCAGAAATAATTAACAGCGTTAAAGGGGCATTATCTCATTTCTAAAATCAGTTGCTTACTAGAGTGCTTTGTTTACATTTCAGTGCTGTGTAAGGCATATGTTCATACAAGGGCAAGATTTTCAGAGAAGCGTGTTAGCATACTACAGGTCAGATTTCATAAACTTTAGTGGGGGGGGGGTGGTCATTATAGTTAATGCTAACAATTTACAGCTTGTCCTTTCATATTTTCCTTCCCCCACCCATAGCAATTTCAGATCCAAACCTGATGGAAATGCTGCACATCCACAAGTCAAAGGGATAAGGGTCACTTGCTCCAGGGACCTTAACCTGGCCTGCAACATAAATAGGGCCTGCTGGAGAGACAGATATTTCTCTCAGAGGTTGCCACTCCTCTGGAATGGGCTGCCAATTCACATCATACAGAGCCCCTCTATGACTCTGTTTATGAGTAGCCTGGATGACTGAATGGAAAACCATAAATTCCTTGCTGGGGATTTCATCTATGACTCTCAGATATAGGCAGTCATTGCTAACTAAGATCTTGAGTTTAGGTTAGATCCTTTATATTGGGTTTCTCTAGTATTATATTGGGTACACACAGCTGGGCTTATAAAGACTTTTGGGTCAATAGGCTAGTAACCTCCTATGAACCTATCATGTAACGGGTATTCTTGCTTTCAGTCATCTAAAGTTTTAGATGATCTTACTTGTGTGTTGGCACACTCTCAGACTACACTGCATTTTTTCAGGATAACTGTTACCATATCCCTAAGAATTTGGTGGGGAGAGGTACTTAGGAGGAAGCAAGCTCAGCAGCAGGTGGCCAAGAGTAATTACATGTAGACGTTAATGTGCCATTACAGAGTTGGAGTTCTTCCTG
>NC_056743.1:1848839960-1848865373 GCF_019279795.1 Protopterus annectens | reverse complement strand
TAAATAATTTATATATTATATTATATTAGTGTGGTGTAGGCAGAGGAAGCATTTGTAAGGACACGGTCAAGCATGATATTTGTTTACTGATGTCTGACTACAGAGAAAGTCGAACTGGGTAGGTGCCCATTTTTATTGGAGGCCCAGGGAGAAAAGTTCCACAGTATTTCAAAAACATTTTGAAAACAATTTTAAAAACCTCAAAAATAAAACAAAGCATCAACAGTTTAAATAATTATACCAAATTCAACATAATGTGACAAAATTAGTTAAAACAAAGACAACTTATATAAAAAAATGTAATTATTAGAGAAGTATTAGACAGTTTAATACATACAAGCATTTCAATATGAAGTTAGGGAAATAATAAGTTATTAAATATCTAGATAAAGTTAGGAAGTGAAACAAAGGGGGGAGTAAAGAGGCGTAAGGTATGAATAGGAACTTGTTCATATTTAGAAATATTGTTATCCTGAGGTTGAGCAAAAACAGAGACTGATTTTGGCTAAGAACTATTTCAGAATGATTTTGAAGGACTGGTGGGAGGGTATTGATCTGATGGATATAGGTAGAAAGTCCCAGGCCTTAGAAACATGCCACAAATATAGATCATGCCCTGCAGATTTGATAGAATTGTGAACAGAAAGGTTTCTCCTCAATGAGTCTTACTGATGGAGTATCAACATAGTTATATAGAATAGTATTTAGTCCTAGACAAGCAGATGATTGCTGACCAATGTTATGGGTGGGAAGAAGCTCTATAGACTTTAGTTGATGGATTTGTTCTATGCAATTTAGGCTTTCAGTGCTATGCAGTAATGGGTTCTGAAAGGGGCATTTGATGCAAATTTAGCCACTTTGTTACAGCATTGCTCAAATTTTGCTTTTTGTGCTGCCTGGAAGTGAGCAAGAATGGGTGATCCGTAAACTAGTGAGGGGGGAGGTATGTTTTGGTGAATGTAGCTTTAGTTGTGTTGGTGAGACTCTTTTTGAATCTCTAAAACATTCCAAGTTTTTGGTGAGTTTTTTCAAGCATTTTTTTATGTGCATGACACATGCAAGATTATAGGTTCATAGGTAAGGTAAGTACTAAAATAGCTGCTCTTGATGGCCATTTTATCTAGCTAATTTCACTTTTTGAGTTTGAAATAATCTATCCCAATAGGATATAGATTGTCTTTATCTGTCCCAAGGTGGATAATTAAATATTTCTCGAAATGAGAATAACTGGGATCATACCTTAGATAATTTGAGTGGACCTGTGCCTAGGATAAAGCATTTAGGAGCTTCATCTGCCCATTTGTAGTGCATGGGGAAGTTCTGGAGTAAATTTTCTGTTTCCCATCCATATACCTTGGTTGCACTTGAAAATGGACAGGGATGAAATTTATTTTATGTGGATGGGGAGTCTGTTCCACAGCAGTGGCACCCTCTGTGAAATATACCTGTCCCTCCAAACTGTTCTATTAATGTTGCAGAAGAGGTTTAAATCCCTATGCAAAGTATTTTCCTGCTGTTTGTTGCAAAAAAGAAAAAAAAACAAAAAAATTATCCTTGATTCCCGTCTTTCCTGACCTAGAGTAGTCCAAATACAGGCTTTGTTGTATTTTGGACTTTTGGAAAGTTCCTGTGTTGCCCATTTCCTTTCTTGGATAAAGGGAGGCTTCTTTGTTCACCAGTGGCAGTGGGGAGCTCAGAGCGGCCTATCTATCCCTGGAGGAGTGTTCCCAGCACATGAATCTGGTAGTCTATTGGCCGTTTTGGGCCAATTTCTAGCTCTTTCAAGTCCCCCTGTATAAAACCTGCTTTGGCGCGGTTTTTGCGCTTGTTACTACCCAGCCAAGCTCCTCGTGGTCCTGCAGAATGGTGCTAGCAGCAGAGAGGCTAAAAGAGTGACTGCTAACCTGATAAAAGTTTTTTTTTTCCTGCTACTACCTGGGCGACTGTCAGATCTAGCTAAACTGCAAGTATTTCTGCTTCTTGAACTTTTTTAAACTGTTTAAAGTAATTTTTGCACCTGCATTTTTAAAGTTTGTCCTGTTTGTTGCATTTACCTGTTGAGGCTACACACTCAAGTGTGCTAGCCTGTGTTACATATTTATTGCATTTTCCTGCTGTTTGTTGCAAAAAAAGAAAAGAAAAAGAAAAAAATTATCCTTGTTTCCCGTCTTTCCTGACCTAGAGTAGTCCAAATACAGGCTTTGCTGTATTCTGGACTTTTGGAAAGTTCCTGTGTTGCCCATTTCCTTTCTTGGATAAAGGGAGGCTTCTTTGTTCACCAGTGGCAGTGGGGAGCTTAGAGCAGCCTATCTATCCCTGGAGGAGTGTTCCCAGCACAAGAATCTGGTAGTCTATTGGCCGTTTTGTGCTAATTTCTAGCTCTTTCAAGTCCCCCTGTATAAAACCCACTTTGACGCAGCTTTGCGCGATTTTGCGTATAGTGCAGCATCGGGCAGCTCCGCTTAATTGGGTTTAAACCATTCTCAGCTCCACAAAGTCTGCTCTTCACGTTTTCCCTTAGAACTGATCTAGTTCTCATAATAAACACCCTATTCCTACTCAAAAGCCTGGCACTTGCTCACTAAAGCAATTATATAAGTCAGCACTAAAAAATTAAAAGCACTACACCCTCACAAACTCCCCTTGAATACCTTGTTCCCCATTGGCCCTTTTTTTCAATTATAAAGGAATTCCCAATACTATTCTAGCATGTCCAAAGGTCAGTTGTCAATCTCCTCTCCGGTCCAGCTGGTGAATCTGGGAATCTTGAGGCAATGTTACAACTGCCTCTTGTACACAGACAACCCTCTCCTCCTCCCAACAAATTCCAACACATGTGAGAGATGCAACCATATAGCCAAACTGGAGGCTAAGCTCTCTCAACTCAGTACTGGCGTAACCAGTTAGGAGGAGAAGGAAACCACACTCACTACAATTCCAGTCTCACATAGACCTACCACGACAGCAAACCAAACACATAAACACACAAAAACATACTGGAGGCTCTAAATAAAAATCTGCCTAAGCAGCAGAGACCTCCAAAGCAGACACCCAAGCAACCGCTACCCCAAAACAAAACACGTGCAACACATAGCTCACAAAGCCAGTGTGCCGAACAGTCACAGCCCTTAAGGCTAAACAACACACCTGATACACTTGTAATAGGTGACTCTATCGTCAGGCACACTGAAGTCCAGCTCACCAGGCTGAACAAGGAGAAGGTCACAGTGAGCTGCCTGTCGGGCGCTAGGATCCGCCACATAACACAAGCACTCAGGTCACTCCAAGGCAAGTACAAATGTGACTCAGTCATTGTCCATGTTGGTGTGAATGACCTGAGACATACCTCCCTGGACTACATGAAAAGAGACATAGAGGAGCTCTCTGAGCATGTAGCCCAGGCCTGTATGACCCTGACCTTGAGTAGCATCTTACCCTCACCAAGAATGATGCCACAATATGAAGACAAGATGATCAATTTCAACAATTGGCTTAAGTATTGGCGTCATTCAAAGGGGATCCAATGCCTGTCAGCCTGGGATGACATGCTCGACAAGCCACGATGCTTCGGTAGGGATGGCATGCACCTGTCACCCCTGGGTTTTCGGATATTGGCAAAGGATCTTCCCACCCCCATAGTGCCTTTTTTAGGCAATGCTCAAAAGACAAACCCACCTCCATAGGTATCACAAGGGATAAGAAACTAACAGTAATGCTACTCAATGCCAGAAGTCTAAACCTCAAGATGCACGCACTCGAAACTCTCCTTAGCATGGAGAACATCGATATCTGTGCAGTAACAGAAACCTGGTTCAAGGCTCCCGAGAGCACCCCAAGCACTACCAGGTTATACCTCATACCATGCTTTTTGGCCCCAAAACTTGGACCGAACCACAAAAGAAGGGGGAGTATCAATATTCGTCAAAGATACCCACAGCTCCAGGTTGGTGGCACAGCACGAAGCATCAGAGACTATCCATGTGCAACTAACAGTGGGTAAAACTGCCTTCCAGTTTATAGCCTGCTACAGACCACCCTCCCAAACCCAGGAACCCCACTCGGCCTTCCTGAGAACACTGGAAAATATGAAGGTCTCTCCAAACACCATTATATTGGACGACTTCAACTACTCAAACATAGACTGGGAGCATTACTCTAGCTCCAACATCCTAGCCCAAAGGTTCCTAGAATTTATAAACTCAAATGCTATGTAACAACTTGTTACCACTCCCACAAGAGGGGAAAACATACTGGACCTGATCATCACCAACATGGGGGCTCTGTGCTCCAGACCAGAAGTGTATCCCTCACTGGTAAGATCAGACCATAAACTAATCTCATTGGATATTCACATCCGGACCCCATCCCCTGCCCAGAAAACCACAGTGAAAAACTTCTCTAAAGCAAATTTCACACTCCTCAAAACCGAGGTGGAATCCTTCAAAACCCCCGGGCCTGTGGAAAATATGGCCCAGACTGCAGAATCCTTTATAAATGCATTCTATGAACACCTTCAGGAATGCATGGATCATGCAATACCAAATAAAACCAAGACCCAATCCTCCAAAGGCAGGCGTCCTGTCTGGTGGACCCCAGCCATAAACAAACTATACAATAGAAGGAGGAAGCTACTACATGATAGAGCAAAATCCCAAAAAGGGAAGGCATCTCTGATCAGTATTAGCAAAAAACTATGGGCACTCATAAAATCGTCTAAGGCCAGCTTCAAGAGAAAAATTGCACAGGACACTAAGGATAATCACAAGGCTTTCTTTAGTTATGTTAGGAACCTGGGTGGGAATTCCCAAATATGCTCAGAATTAGTCCAAAATGACAAAAAATACATCAAACCCACAGACATTGCCAACATCCTAGCTGACAGGTTCAGCACAAACTCCCCCCCTTACCAAAAGGGCAAATATCTATCCCAGCAGAGTGCTGCCTCCCTGACATCTCAGATGCTCAGGTAAGAGCCTCCCTCTCCAAAGCAAAAAACACAGCATCAATGGGACCAGACGGTGTACAGGGCTGCATCCTACATGAACTCTAAGAAGAGCTAAACCCAAACATAAAACTACTGTTCAATCTCAGCCTTACTACAAGATATGTACCCAAAGAGTGGCGTAGAGCAACAGTGGTCCCTCTCCACAAAGGTGGTGCCTCAACGGATCCTGGAAACTATCGCCCCATAAGCCTGACTAGCTTAGTCTGCAAAGCTATGGAAAGGATCATCATGGACCTCATAAATAAAGATATTGGGGACCTACAGACACTGGATCCTACCCAGTTCGGCTTTGTTAAGGGCAGATTCTGCCTCTTAAACCTGGTCGATTTCTTTGAAACAGTCACCAAGGCCATTGACGAGGGGAAGGTGGTCCACACAGCCTACCTGGACCTCGCAAAAGCCTTCGATACAATACCCCACTCGGGGATTATAGATAAGCTCACCAGCTTAAATATAAACCCCTATGTCACTAGATGGGTTGCAAACTGGCTCAAGGACAGAACCCACATGGTTAGAATTGCTGGAGCCATGTCAGACTCCAAACAAGTTACAAGTGGCGTCCCAGAAGGCTCAGTCCTGGGACCTCTCTTGTTCGGTATATATTTCTCGGAGGTGCAGGCCAACAAGGAAGGACTGTGGCTGACCAAGTTCACAGATGACTGCAAACTAGGTGCCATAATCAACTCTCCAGCCGACACAAGCATCCTACAAAAGGGCCTCATAGAAACAGACAACTGGTGCCAGAGCCATGGCCTCAAGCTAAATGCCAAAAAGTGTATAGTCATCCCCTTTGGCAAAAACAAAGTGCCCACAAATTACCACATAGGTGGTAATCCATTAAGTACGGAAGAAGTAATTAGGGACCTGGGGACCCAAGTTGATAGCAATCTCTCATTTGAAAACCACGTGGCCAAAGTGGTTAGAAAAACATTTTATATAGCCCACCTAATCATGAAGGGATTCACATCTAGATCAGGAGAGGTCATCGTGCCTCTTTACTCATCCCTCATCAGGCCCATAATTGAGTACAATGCCCCTTTTGGGATGTACCTTAACAGACACCTGCAGCAACTGGAAAGACCCCAAAAGTACCTCACCAAGAGGATCAAAGGGCTCAAACAGATGCCATATGCTGCCCGGTTAAAGAAACTCCAGCTCTACTCAGTGGCATACCACCTGCTTAGAGGTGATCTGCGCCTGACATATAAAGCCATGTCCAACCCGGAATTAATGGACATGCTGCACCTCAGAAAATCCAAATCCCATCGAGCTACCCGCACGAGAGACTTGAACCTCAGCACCAAAATAAACAGGACATGCTGGAGGGACAGATTCATAACCCAGAGGCTCCCTTCACTCTGGAATAAAATCCCAGTCCAGGTTAGGCAGAGTCCCTCATTGACTCTCTTCAAGAGGAATTTTGATGAGTGGATGGGAGATCATAGGTTTACCCCGGGTATCACTTCTGTGTCACTGTTAGGCAGAGGCACAGTATACTAACCTCGAAAAAGGGCATAGCAAAATTAATTTAAAATGGGTGGTGAAAGCCAAACACACTCTGGCTAGGCTTATAAATGCCCTAGGGCAGATAGCCTAGTATGAACCTATGAACCTATGATGGCATCTGACTTACTGATGTGCAGTAAATCCATTAGTAATAGGTCAGAAGATGCCTTCTATGCCAGCCACAGGTCATGTCTTTGGAGTCTGTGGGATACTGACTATAGTGACAGGGGTTTCAGACTGTCCATGTAGGGCCTAATGTTCAGGCCTTGCATCCATTTAGTAAGGTATCTTTGTCTGAGCTCCAGTTGTAGCATCTGTCTGAACAGATATATGCCAAAGGGGTTGTGATGCCCCTGCAGTGACCCAGTAATCAAGGAGCCTTAATCCTCACCACTAACACCAGTGAGGGACATGCACATTGGGAGGATGACAAGTACACACACAGTAAAGTATGATTTCTCTTAAGAGCACACAGAGATCACAGTCAGTCTGGGGCTGTTTTTTCCCTCTCTGTCCAGATCCCCAATAAGATTCCCCACTGGCACAGCTGTAGGGTTAAGATCTCATTCATGCAGTCAAGCCAAAATGTTCATCACCTTCTCTGTCCAACCAGCGCTTCGTGTGCCTGCCAAAGTAGCTGACACACACACACACACACACACACACACACACACACACACACACACACACACACACACACACATGCATGCACACTTTGCGATTTGATTTATATACAAACACACAGACACTCCTGCAGAAGGCTGGCACATGCTCACTAGCTATGCCCCCTACTGCCCAGTCCATAAGGTAGTACCAGCTGCCACCAACCACTCTTATCAGCTACTATAAAGTCCTTCCCAAAGGGTGACCAATGCTACTGTGTAATGTTACTATTATCTAAATGGTAAGTAAGACCAAACCTTTTAAGGCTATTTAGGAGTGGCCTATACAGTGTCACCAAATACATATGCAAGTACCCTAAGAGCTTAAATATCTCTAAACAAACCAGCCACAATTAAAAGGTTTAAATATATTTAATAATAAATAATAAAAGCACAATACAATACTCAATAACTCAACAATACTAATTAACACAACTTTGCATGACAGTCTCACATAAATACAGAAAACATATAAACTAATCTTTACTGCATTCCTATCTTTATCTAAGAGATACTATGCCCTAAATGGCTTACTTACAGAGCAAGGCAAATACAGATGAGAAGTGCTGATGAGAGGATGTTTCTAGATCCAAAGACAAATGCAAAATGCCCAGACTCACTCCTTGAGATAGTTCTTAAATTACTATCAAACATTACTGCTGGGCTATCTCAGATTACATCATTCTTTGTCACCTCTGCCTTTAGTTCCTAGGCTAATAGAAACTTAAAATATAGCACCTCTGTGTCAAAAATACTTATCTCTCAGAAGTTCGCCTGGAACTGGAAGCCGTAAAACAGTTAAACAGTTTTACCTTTGAAACCTATACTTATTTTTGTTTTAAGACAATAGAAAGAATTTCTAGCTGCAGACTTTCTGTCTCCTAGCTGAGATAACCACCATTGTAAACAATTCACTTATTTTCTTAGAGTTTGCAAGTTAACTCTGTTCTTTTCCAGAAGGGTACACTTTGGTTACATTCTTGAAGTTCAGCACATAACATGCAGTTTACCACACACTTTTGCACCAGCAGTTTAACACAAACATACCATACAGTTATCTTACATTTGTAAGACAAGACTATGGATTATATTAATATTCACAAATGACATAGAATTATTTACAAAATTCTAGCTAGCTGGGCTGGCAGCCTCACAATTCTTCCCCCCATGAGAACTCTAGATAGTTTTTCAAGTGACCCTTGAGAAACGATGCTTGAGAGGGTTGAGCCTATCTAGAAATACCGCACCCCATTCCCTGTCTTGAGTGTTCATCTGCTTTGGCATTGCTAACCCCACTGCAGTGCTGCACTGTCATATATGCTTGCAATATTAGGCTCCACCTTAGTAACTTACATTTTGCTGGTTTGCTCGATGTAGCCATGTTAGGGGATTGTGGTCTGTAACTACACTAAATTTTCTTCTCTACAGATAAGGCTGAGGTTTCTGCAGTGCCCACATCTATGGCTGGACATTATTTTTCTACAGCTGCATAACATTCCTCCCTGGGTTGGAGCCTATGACTGAGATAAACCACTGGGTGCTCTTCTCCCTCTGAAGAAATCTGGCTAAGTACAGCCCCCACCCCATGGTTTGAAGCATCCACCTGCACAACAAATTATTTGCTGTAATCTGGACTGGCTAACACAGTGGGTACTCCCAAAGATCCTTTAAGCTTCTGGAATGCCTGCTGACATGCTGGGATCCACTCTACCTTATCTGGCCTGTTTTTCCTTGTCAGATCTGTGAGGGGAGCAGCTATGGTATTATAATTGGAGACAAACTTTCTGTGGTACCCTGCTGTCCCTAAGAATGCCCTCACCTGCTTTTTGGTAACAGGTACAGGCCATGCCTGAATAGCTTCCATTTTGGCACATTCTGGCCTGATCTTACCAGTCCCCACTCTATGTCCCAGGTAGGAGACCTCTGCCATACCCACCTGACATTTGCTGGGCTTAATGGTCAACCCTGCCCTCTGTAGTCTGCCCAGCACTTCCCTAACATGTTGAAGGTGCTCTTGCCAGGAATGGCTGTAGATGGGAATATCATCTAGGTAAGTAAGGGCAAAATCTCCTTCTCCTGCTAGAATATGATCTACCAGCCTCTGGTAGGTCACTGGGGAATTTTTCATCCCAAAGTGCATCTTAGTGAACTCATACAAGCCAAAAGAAGTCACAAAAGCTGACCTCTCTATAGCACTGGGAGTCAAGGGCACCTGCCAGTAACCTTTGGTAAGATCAATGGTATGGTAGTAAGATACTTAGCACCACCCAGCTGCTCTAAGGCATCATCTGTCCTAGGCATGGGGTAAGCATCTGACTCTGTGTGACTATTTAATTTCCTGTAGTCCACACAGAACCTGGTGCTGTCATCCTTCTTTGGTACCAGCACCACTGAAGAGGCCCAGGGACTGCTGGACTCCTGAATTACCCCTAGTTTCAACATTTCTTGTATCTCCTCCCTCAGATCTGTTTGACTCTATCAGGCACCCTATAATGGGCCTGACTAATAGGCCTTTGGGGTCGTGTATCCTCATGTTGCTGCACCAGGCAGGTGCACCCTGGTTTTCCAGTGAGCATGTCCCAAACTGCTGTAACACTGCTCAGATTTCTCGTACCTGGATAGGAGATAGCTGCTTGGACATTGCTACTCTGTCCACTGAGGTGTCAGTCTGAAGTTCACTGAGGAGATCAGTCACCAGATCTCCCTCAGACTCCTCCTGCAATCCACTGCAAATATTCAGCACAAGGGCCGCCCTATCATGGTAAGGATTCATCATGTTAACATGGTACAATTTGTGTCCCTGCCTCCTGCCTAGCAGTTCCACCATGTACTTAACATCATTGACCTTCCATACCACCTTGTAGGGTCCCTCACAGGCTGCCTGCAGCTTGTTGTGTCTCACAGGAATGAGAACCATTATCTGCTGCCCTACGCCATACTCTCTAGCTCAAGCATTCCTGTCATACCAGACCTTCTTCTGCTGTTGGCTTCTTCCAGGATCTCCTAGGCAATGCCCATGAGCTCCCTGAACCTTGTCCCGAGGTTTAGACATATGCTACAACAGACTCCTTGTGAAATTCACACTCACGCTTCCACTCATCTCAAATTAAATCTAGAGGCCCCCTCACCCTATGTTCATACAGCTACTCAAAGGGTGAAAAACCTGTGGATTCTTGGGGAACCTCTCTCTATGCAAACAACAGATGGGGCAGATATATGTCCCAGTCCCTCTTAGACTGGTCTGCAAATGCTCGTAGCATGGTCTTGAGTGTAGAGTTTAACCTCTCAACAAGACCATTAGTCTGGGGATGGTAGGGGGTAGTCTTTAAGTACTTCACCCCACAGTACTTCTACAGACAAAAAAACCTCCACGGGTGAAAAGACTTAGTTCGAAGGATCCAAAGTGTGTCCAACTGAAGAAAATAATGAGCAAAATAGCTTAGAGATGTTCAACAACTTTTAATCTTTAAAATAATAAAAAGGTAAAAAATCAGTCAAGTGCTTTCGCCTGGTTCCTACCAGGCTTTATCAAGATAAAAAACAGTCACAAAACTAGATTGTTATATACCACTTGGAGTTAACAACATAATTAATTCACCTTCAATTACAATTGTTTTAGTTACAGATTTAAAGCACCAGTGTCATCCGTAACATCAAATCTAGGCAACAAGCTGGTGAAATTCATTACACAAATAATATGTTGATAAAAATGTTTTAAGAAATGTGTGAGATTACATCTATACAAAACCTTTATAGATATTAAAAATGCAGATAAATAAATAAATAAATAAATACAGTCGCTTGTCACATTAAATCCGTGTAGCAAATAATAATTCATGAATTTCATTCACAAGCATTTTCTGCGATACCAATATATACTATTAACTGCTAGAATGTTAAGCCCTATTTGATTATAAAAAATTGATTGTACCTTTAAACACCAAAACAATAAAATACCGTAGGGACTTCTCAGTCTAGAAAAATGAAAACCCAAAAAGTAATATATGACCAACTCATAATTTTTCTCTATTTAATTTTAAAACGCTGGCTATACTAATACCTTCATTCAAACCTGGAATTTTTGTGGCATTCAGCTTAAGTTGCCACATCAATTCCTTATTTTCCAACCGAGTCTCCCAGTCACCCCCTCTGGGGTCCTGAGTGACTTGTTCCAAAACTAAAAATTTTAAATTCATTTTGCTACAAACCAAAGAGTGCTTATAAAAGGCGTTGGTATCTAACTCTAAAATTTCTAGATGGGATAAAAAGATTACTGTGGTCATGAATATAGGCACATTGTTTACATGCACCACATTTAAAAGTACCTACTTTGTTGCAAAGATATGAATCATTTTTGTACCTGTAGCCGCCTTCTAACAAACCTTTAAATTGATATCTCTCCTTCTTGTAAATCCAGGCTTGTCGGGAATGATTTTATTAATATCATCCTGTAATGTCAAGAGTGGCCAGTATGTAAGAATGGATGCTTCTATATGTTGGGAGTCTCTAGTGTAAGTATAAATAAAATTACTACTTTGTAAACATTGGTCAGTGGCAATAGTTGGTATCAAACCCCTACCTTTTCCAAGTAGTGGTGGGTATTTTGATTCCCTCTCTTGTGAAACTTCTTTGATCAAATTTTCCACCAGATGAATTGGGTAGCCCCTCTCTAAAAAAAGTTTCTTCAGAAAATCAACCTCATTTAAAAAAAAGTTCTAAGGAACTTGTCATTCTGGATGCTCGAATGAGTTGTCCTTTTATTATACCTTTTTTCTGATAAAACGGGTGACCGCTGTCAAAGTGTAAAAAGGTATTAGAAAAGGTTCTCTTCCTGTAAATTTGGGACTGGAAAAGATTGTTAACTTGGTCCTTACTTAAAAGAACATCCAGATAATGTAATGATTTTTCATTAACTTCATGTGTAAAAGCTAGAAAATCGGTAGTAGAATTAATGTACGCGACAAAGTCCAAAAAACTATCCATGTCGCCATTCCAAAGTATACAGATATCATCTAGGTATCGCTTGTAATATGCAATTCACCCCACCCAACTAGATCGAAAGATATACTTATTCTCCCATAGGTGTAGTACTATATTAGCGTATGTAGAGGCACAGGCTGTGCCCATCGCTACACCTTTCTTTTATCTGAAAATCTCTCCATTAAAATATACAAAATTATTGTGAAGCACCACCTCCATGAATTCCACCAATAGATTAACCATACTATTACTTAGTTCAGATTCTGTTGCTAGGACTTCATTGAACCATTCCAATCCCGTCAAATGGGGAATACTCGGAAACAGCTCTATAATGTTAATAGTTGCCATTAACAAATTGGGGTGGTATAAGTTTTGATGAATGTCACTGAGAAATTCCCAAGAGTCCTTACAGATTAACCTCAAAGTCGAAACAAAATTCTTCAGGGTCTGGTCTATAAACTTACCTAAAGGCTCTGTAATACCCCCTGCACCTGCTACTATCGGTCTAAATTTCAGTGGATTCAATCCTTTGTGTACCTTAGGGATCCCGAAGATAACCAGGATCCTGGGTTTAGCAACATGCAAATAATTGTATAGTTTTTCGTTAATAAAGCCCTGCATTAAATGGTCACGTAACATATAGTTAATCTTAGAATATGCTATATTGAGCTTATTTCTCGAAACTAATTCATAAGTCACTTCATCCTGCAGCATATTGTAAATGTGTGTTTCATATACCCAGTGATACATTAAGACCACCCCCCCCACCCTTGTCGGGTTTCATTACACGTATACCTTCCTCCTTGAATGAGTTAGTTAGCTGCTGTAAGTAAAAATCAAAATTGTTAGGTCGTGAATTTGAACTTAGAAGATGCTTTTTTCTTAGGTCCGTTTCCACCAGTTCTTCAAAAATGTTTAAACTGGGATGAATGGGTGGGTTAAAGGTACTGCTCCTAGTATTAACGTGGGTAACAGCAGTTTGCCCTTTAAAAAACAAAGCTAAATTTAATTTTCTGATGAATAGTTTAAAATCCACCAGTGTTCTAGGTAGATCCATGGATCGCAGGGGCACAAATTAAAAGCCTCTGGTAAACAATTCAAAAAATTCTGGTGAGATTAAAATATCTGTAAAATTATATATTACAAGACTATCCTTCTTAAAAACCTGGTATTTATCTGTGGACTCATCTGCACTATTACTATCTATCAAACAAATTCCATTGTTCTCCATTACTTGCGTGCCCTGTTCCAACTCTGTTGGTGAAAAGTTGTATTCCTCCCCCCTGGTCTGCCCTGGGGATACTGAAAAACCTGGTGTTGGTTGTTGCTACCTTTCTGCGCCAAATGCTCACTCCTCCTGGGTGGTTCCACTAGTGGGGTATTAGGATTGTCTAAGTTACCAGCAAAACCAGTCCCTACCTCATCATTAGTAATGTGATGTTTAAATTTCCCTGGTAAGGGATATGCCCTTCCATCCCTATATTCAAACAAGTCGCATTCTAGTTTCCTTATTTTACGATCAATGATTTTTACACAATGCTGGTCTATTTCATTGAAAACATTGTCATAACTTCTTTTAATACTCAAAAAATTCTTGTTTTTAACAATGTTATCATTCAGGATGGTTAGTTCGTTTAACAGGGTATTAGCTTTAATTTCATAATCTTGAGTCATAAGATTTAACATTTCCAGACCCGTTTTATCAAATAATTCTACTAATTTTGTGTATAGAGTGGATCCATACACTGCATTGTTGGGGAACTTATAACAACGCAGACCATTAGGGATGTGCTTTACTCGTATGCATTCCCTCAGGTAATCTATCTTTAGTTGCGTGTTTTTATAGGCATATAACTTGTCATTTAGTTTTTCAAAGTCAAGTTCCATGCAATTAGAATGCCCCTGAGTATTGAAATCAGTACCTTGTTTAAACGTAAACTGTTTCTGACTGATTTTTTACCTTTTTATTATTTTAAAGATTAAAAGTTGTTGAACATCTCTAAGCTATTTTGCTCATTATTTTCTTTAGCTGGACACACTTTGGATCCTTCGAACTAAGTCTTTTCACCCGTGGAGGTTTTTTTGCTCTGGATTTTGTATTAGCGTGGACTTCTACAGACAAGCCATCAGGTCTGACTTGAAATTGATGCCTCTGTCAGTCAGTATTTCTTTTGGGGAGCCTACCCTGCTGAAAATCTCTAACAAAGCATTTGCCACCTTTTCTGCTCACTGGAGGACAGAGCCACTGCCTTAGGGTATCTGGTAGCATAATCTACTACCACTAAGATATACTTTTTCCCTGTGGAACTTGGGGTACTTAGGGACCCCACAATATCCATAGCTACCCTTTGAAATGGCTCGTCAATCACAGGCAAAGGCATCAAAGGTGCTTTCACCTCTCCTGCTTGCCTACCTTTTGGCACTGCTCACAGGTCCTGCAGTACCCTGTTACATCTCTGGAAATCACAGGCTAATAGAAGTTCTCCATAATATGTCTTGTTGTACATTTTATCCCCATATGCCCTGCAAAGGCAATATCATGGGCTATGGCTAGAAGTGTCAGATGGTTGGCTTTAGTGACTACCAACTGCTGTAATCTCTTACCCTCTAGCCCTCTCTCAGGGGTCTACTCACTGTACAGTAACCCTTTGTCCCAGTATACAGATTCCTCCTTCCCTTGAAAAGTGCTTCACTAGCTACCTCGCTCAGGCCTTGTAATGTAGGGTCTGAGAGCTGAGCCTGTCTCAACTCTCTTTGTAACGCTTCCCAGGTCCCCTTCCACAGGAAGTCTGGTATCCTCTGACAGCGGTTCCTCACTGTCAGCCTGGGTACTACTTCTCACCTCTGCCATTGCATTCACTCTGTCCAAGGGAACATCAGTCCCCAGACACAGCTGTGGCTCACCTTCAATCGCTCTGCTACAGGGTAGCTCCCTCCATGAAGTAACCACCTTACCAGTCCTGGCTGCAAGCGTGCAGTCGACCTTTGTCCTCCCCCAGGCTACCAGACCTATATGCTTGTCTCCAAACCTGAATGCATGTAACTGCATGTGCACACAGTACTACATTATCAAACTCACTCCCTATCAGGACATCTGCAGGGATATCCTCAAACACATTTACTTGCTGGCTTCCTTTTCCACTATCCCAGTCAAGGTGAACCCTAGCCAAAGGTATTTACAGTAGGGTCCCTCTTAAAGCTCCGACTGAAGTAGACCGCCCAAGCAAGTTATGCTCCTCTGTAACCATTACAGGCTTCACAATGGTTAGGTCAGAGGCCGTGTCTCTCTTAGCCATGGCCTCTTTCCCATTAACTAAGATAGGATATAACCTCTTGTGGTAGTCTGGTACCCTTGTTGTTGCAAGACAACCTACTGTTGGCATTTTGTCATTCCCACTTACTGGCAGTCTCACCTTTTGTTCCCCACCTTGCCTCTGTGGACATCTATATGCTACATGGCCCCACTGGTTGCATTTAAAACATTTAACCCTAGGTCCTGGACATGTACCTGGACTAGTGGCTTCCCCTGCTACTGACAGACTCTGCTGGAGCAGTCTGAGCTGCCCAACATGGGTTCCCTTAGACCCATGAGCAGCACTAGGTGTCCCTTTCCTGAGCAGTGATGCCATACTTGCTAGGTATAGGTCTGACTTCTTCTTCAACTCATCTGGAGTAGCACATTGTCTATCACCTAACCAGATCCTCATGTCCTCAAGCAAAGTGCTTAGGGCTTGTTCCCTCACCAAAATGTCTTCCAGCCCTTCAAAAGTGGTGACCTGACATCCACTCACCCACTTATGGAAATAAATGCTTTGTTCATCAACATATTCACACACACTTTCATCTGCCTTGCATCTATGCTTACAAAACTTTGTCCTATAAGCTTCAGGTGTTAACTTAAAAAATTCTAGCAAACAGTTCTTTATAACATTATAATGTAAACAGTCAGTATCAGACAGTTTGGACATTACAGTTACAGTTTTACCATGGAGTAAGGAGGTCAGCAATCATACCCACATCCCTTGTTCAACATCATACTGTTTACATACCATCTAAAACATATGAATGAAACTATCAAAATGATCCCCCTCTGTAAATTGTGGAAGTCATTTACTGACCTTTGCTTCTGTTGTTCGGTTACATCCTTCCCCATTACCTCCATGACTCTGCTGAAGAGTCAGCATCTCCTTTCCATGTTGCCTTTTCCTGTCCTTCTTTTCAGCATCTAGGCATTGCAGTTTCTCATTGTCCTCAGTCTCTAGATGCCTCAGTCTCTCTGCTGCTTCTTTTTCCAAATGCTTTGCCTCTAACTCAACTCTCTTTAACTCCAGATGGATTTTTTAAGTCCTCTGTGTAAAGTTTGAGCTGTCCATATTCTCAGGGTTGTACAGCTCCATGGCCAGTCTGATTGTCCTCCTGGTTGCTATTCTCTGATGCAGCTGTGAATAAAGCTGCAACCATGCCTGCTTTAGTCAGGTTGGCATGCACCAGTCCTTTAGCCTGGCACATCTCAATCAGCTGGCTCCTTGTCAGATTGCCATACTACTCTGCTGCCATGCTTGCCTGCTCTCTCTAAATAACTAAGCTAACAAAAGAAATAAAACAGTTGTGATATGAATTCTGAATGTTCACAACATGGCTGATTTAGAGTAGAAAAACAACTTCAGTGATCTCTGTAATCAAGCTACAGGAATTCAATATCCACACCACTACAAATCAATTAATATGTGATGTGGCTAGCTCACCACTATCAACCAATTAATATGCGATGTGGCTATCCTACCACTGCCAAACAATTAATATGTGATGCCCCTGTACTGGCCCAGTAATCAAGGAGCCTCAGTCCTCACCACTAACACTAGTGAGGGACATGCACATTGAGAGGATGACAAGTACACACAGTAATTTACAATTTCCCTTAAGAGCACACAGAGATCACAGTCAGTCTGGGGCTGGTTTCTCCCTCACTCTCCAGATCCACAATATGACTCACCACTGGCACAGCTATAGGGTTAAGATCTCAGCTGAGTGGTCAAGCCAAAATCTCCAGCACCCTCTCTATCCAACCAGTCCTTTGTGGCCCTGTGCAAGTAGCTGACACACACACACACACACACACACACACACACACACACACACACACACACACACACACACACACACACACACACACACACACACACACACACTTTGCAATTTTATTTATATACAAACAAACAGACACTCCTGGGGAAGGCTGGCATAGGTTCACTAGCTATGCCTCCTTCTGCTTAGACCATAAGGTAGTACCAGCTGCCACCAGCCACTCTTATCAGCTACTATAAGGCCCTTCCCAAAGGCTGACCAATTCTACTATATAATGTTACTATTATCCAAATAGTAAATGTGATCAAACCATTTAAGGCTATTTAGGAGTGGCCTATACAGTGTCACCAAATACATATGCAAGTACCCTAAGAACTTAAACAAACCAGCCACAATTAAAAGGTTTATATATATTTAATAATACATAATAAAAGCACAAGACAATACTCAATAACTCAACAATACTAATTAAAACAACTTTGCAGGACAGCCTCATTTAAATACAGAAAACATCTAAACTAATCTTTACTGTATTCGTATCTATATCTAAGAGATACTATGCCCTAAATGGCTTACAAAATGCTCAGACTCACTCTCTGAGATAGTTCTTAAATTACTATCAAACATTTCTGCTGGGTTATTATTTCAGATTACATTATTTTTTGTCACCTCTGCCTTTAGTTGCCAGGCTAACAGAAACTTAAAATGTAGCACCTCTGTGTCAAAAATACTTATCTCCCAGAAGTTCACCTGGAACTGGAAGTCGTAAAACAGTTAAACAGTTTTACCTTTGAAACCTATACTTACATCTATTTTTCAGACTATAGAAAGAATTTCTAGCTGCAGACCTTGCGTCTCCTAGCTGAGATAAACACCATCATAAACAATTCTCTTATTTTCTTAGAGTTTCCAAGTTAAAACTGTTCTTTTCCAGTAGGGTACACTTTGGTTACATTCTTGAAGCTCAGCACATAACATACAGTGTACCACACTCTTCTGCACCAGCAGTTTAATACACACATAACATATAGTTCTCTTACATCTGTAAGACAAGCCTATGGATCATATTAATATTTACAAATGACATAGAATTATTTACAAAATTCTAGCTAGCTGGACTAGCAGCCTCACAGGGGGCATTATGAGCAATGATTGGTCCAATCAAGAATAAGTAAAGGGGGTCAATGACATCCCTAGATCTAGACACAACCCCCTTGTTTAGAATCTGTGCAATATAGAAGGACTTTCTTACAACAACAGACACATGTTGGTCAAAAGTTAAGTCACTGTCCACATAAGTTCCCAAATCCTGAAGAACTAGGTCAAGATTTAGGGGTGTACTGTCAGTGTGGTAGTTCCCAGGGGTAGATGACTTCCCAAAAGATACAATAATGCATTTTTTGGTATTTAGTTTTAGACCATAATTTTGACACCAGTTATTTATTTGAGACAAACCTCCCTGCAGGATGGCCAAGTCATTTGAGGATTCAGTGACTGCTCCTATCTTGCAGTCTTCTACAAACTTAGTCGTCAACATCCACTTTTATCATTACAATTAGTATTATTATCATTATTATAATTATTCATTATTACTTATAATCATCCACTGTCCTCCCTCATTATTTGCTAATCGAAGTGACGTCAGATAGGGTATTATTAAGTGAGAGGATTTTAAATGTTGTTTTTCATGAGAGCTCGGGGGGAAACAGTATTATTTTTTTGGGGGGTGTTGAGCATGAGTTGTGAGTTTTAAAGCCATGAAGCCATGTTTCAGTGTCTGTTACAGCTTCCTGAGTAATTTTTTGGAGGTGTGCCAAATAATCTGATACATATTAGTGTGAAGGCATTAGTGTCTTGTATTAGGGAAGCCTGTTGTGTGGATCAGTGGAGGGTGTTGGTGTGTTAAAGAGAAGGAGACCAAGGATATTGGCTTGTGGTACACTGGTGGTGACTGGGAGGTATGGAGAGAGGGTGAAGTGCCATTTTATTGACTGATACCTATAGAACAAATATCTCTTGAACCATATAAAGGTGCTCTGTGATAGACCTAATGTGGACATTTGAAGTAGAAGTTTGCTGTGACAAATTGTGTTGAAGACTTTAGACAAGTATAGAAATAAGGGAGAAACTAGTTTGTTGTTATTTCTTTCTTTATTAACCATATCTATAAGGGTTTGAGGTGCAGTATTAGTACTATGAAAGGTATGGAATGCATGTTTTTCCAGTATTTCAGAGATGGTGGGTTTAGCATGATGGTTAATTTCTTAACGTTATAAACAGAGTACACAGTTTGATTCTGACTTCAGGGCAATTAGCCTACTATTCTCACGTGAACATAAGATCACTTTAGGTCTAAGGTTAGTGATGTCTGTTGAATTTCCTTCTTTGTATAGATAGATAATGTGTGATTGTTTTCAAAGAAAAAGAATATGGGATAACTAGACTGACCTATTTATAAGGATTGAGCAAGACAGACAATGGTATTGGCTGCTATTTTAAGGTACTCATTTGGAAGGTCATTAGCTGAAGCTGAACATGGTTTGAGTCTGAGTAGTTTTATATCGAATAAGGGTACTGGTTTGAAGGTGAAAGTGGATGTAGTGATATATGTCTACTGGCCAGGGTTGGGATTAGATGAGGGAATCCTTGGTTAGGAATACAATGCTATCTGTCAAATAAGAGATGAATTCTATTGCAGGTTTGAGTGATGTGTTTTTGGGAAAGAGATTAGAGTTGAATTTTTGACCATGTTGAAAGAGTTCTTTAATAGATTACTGGAATCTTTATAGGGATGTGTTAGCTATTGTTCAGAGTGTTGTTCTAGTACAGTTTTTGTCTTCATGTATTTGATTTTTGTTACAGGAGTAGAGTATTGGAAGTTTGAGATATTGTGATGTTTTGTATTTCTACCTCTCTTTCCACTCTTTTTCTTTATCCTGCATTAACATTCTACCCTTTTTGGATAGACAGATTGCATTATTTATTTTTACTCACTTCCTTCCAAGAGTTGTAAGGCTATTTAGAAAGCTGCATTGAATTCATTGTAAGGGTAGGATTTTTTGGGATATTCTAGTTAAAAGATAATAGTGTAGTAATGCATATGTCTGGGTTAATCTTGTATAGGTTGCATGTTTTATAAACATGCCATTTAAGTAGACGTGTCAGATGTATGGTTTCATTTCTCCAATTATTTTGGGTTTCTAATACTGTTATGGGACTGGACCCCATTCCTAAGTTAGGGTTTGGTTAAAGTTCATGAAATTAGTATTACTTCAACCTTTGTTATCCAAAAGTGCTCTTTGTAGCACCCACAATGGACCCAAACCTGATTCCTGCAGTTCATACAGAGTTACATTTATGGGCAGCATATCTAACAAATGACTGTGGGATTTTTAGGATTTTTTTATTCATCCCATTCCTGCTACTACTACTGTTATTGAAACTGTCTGGGCATTTTTTCTCCACATTGCTCTCATTTCTGACTGCAAATCTTGATATTTTTTGACTTTGTGTCTTGCTGTATGTAAGACATTGTAATGGCAATGTGTAGCAATTTCAATGATCAATGCTACTTCTGTGTTTTTTTTTTTCATGAACTTCTATATCTGGTGTTCTTGCACTTACTTTTCTGGAATAGAGATTAAATGGAGATTGTTCTGGAAAACAATGTGTTTTCATTTGGTGAAGACTACTATCTGCAGAAGGTTGGCATGGCTATGGGCAGAGCCTGTGCCAGTAGCTACGCCAACCTTGCCCTAGTTCAATGCTTCTTATTATATGGACATGAACACTCTAGAAGTATATTATGGTATACGTTTCGTAGATGATATGTTTATTCTATGGGATGAATCAGAAATAGTATTGAAGGAGTTTATTGACTACTTACACACGACAAAACCTTTTCTGAGATTTATATATAAATATTCTTACAATGGCATCAGATTTCTGGATGTGTTGATTAGAAAATCTAAATTAGCTGGTTTAGGGACAAGTTTGTATAGGAAACCTACAAGGAAGAATTGTCTACTACATAAAGGGAGTATGCACCCGAGGCATATCAGTAGAAATGTACTGAAAGGTCAGATGCTGAGAACTATGAGACTACATAATTTGGACAATGATCTCAAGGAGACAATACAAAAATTGAAAGATGACTTCCTCGATAGACGATATTATGAATCAGAGATAGATGCTTGTATTGTACAGACACTGAGTGAAGGGAAAGGGATAGGTAAACCATACTTCTCCGAGTCAACTGTTGAACAAAATGTAAATGTGAATCAAACAGAAGTGAAATTACACTTTCCTATTACTTTTATCAGTGACATAAATTTGTTTTGTGATATTTTTAAAAACAATTGGAATATTTTAACTGCAACTGAGGAACTACAGGGAGCTATAGATTTAACACTACATTTTTCTTTTATAAATAAAAAATCATTAAAAAGGCAATTATGCTACAAACAGCTGCATAAAAGACATGAGGTGACATCACACAGAAAAGGGACACATCCATGCAGAAGATGCATAGCCTGTAGATATGTTTCATCAGGCACTACTTTCACTCATCCACATAAAAAAAATAAATAAATAAATTAGAACCAGCCCTTTATGTACACTGCAGGACTAAAATTTTTATTTATTTTGGTTTCTGTCAGATTTGCTATGCCTATTATATAAGCAAAACCAAATGGATGTTAAAGGAGCGAATACTAGAACACATGAGAGATATTGTTAATAATAAAGATACTAGTGCTCTAGCTAAACATGGAAAAGGAAGGTATGCATCATGTGTTTACATTCTAAGTACTTGAGGTGATTAAGGATGGACCAAGAGGTGGTGAAGAAATAGAACAGAAACGGATAATTAGGTTAAATGCTGATAGATATCCAGGTATCAATGAAGCAGTCTCTCTTTAACCTTTCCTTAAGACACAAACTTTAAAACAATGAGGTTTCTATGCTGAATGTTTTATCTATTTTTAGTGTGTTATATTTATTTAAATGTCTTAATCAAGAAGCCTTAAATTCATTTAATTGAATGTGAAATTATTTAATTGTATTTAATAATTTAATTAGATGCAGGCAATTGTATAAAGCAAGCTTGCACCTTCACTGTTTTATTGTAGTCTGAGCAAGTGATCAGGGGTGATCGTGAAAGCGCTTACTTTTTGTATTCTGCTCCATTAAAAGTGTTGATTTTTCTGCCGTGGAATTCTGATACTTTTTTTTTATATACACATTTTTAAGAACAGCCTGGACACTTATTATGGGAACAAGTGTTTTGGTATATTGGCAAGCTAGAAGAGTATTAATGCCCATATTTGAAATATTTGTATGTATGTATGTATGTATGTATGTATGTATGTGTGTATGTATGTATGTATGTATGTATGTATGTATCCCTCTTTAATGTAATACCTGCTTTTAAATACTGGTATTGCATTTGCAGTCAAACCTCAGCACCATAGCACTCTGTGTGTGGTTTTAACTGTAGCAACTGTTCCTAGAAAACTGTTTGCTGCAGATTAAAGTAAAAAGAAAACTTTTCTTTTTTAAATAAAATCTGAGCTTTGTAGTGCTTTGAGAAGGCAGGGTGAAAACTGTAGCAACGGTTTGCTACATTTGTAACAGACAGATTGCTACAGTGTAAAGGTGGTAGTGTTTTTATTTATTTATTTATTTATTTTGTTACTAAAACATGAGCGCTGAAGTGCTCCATGCAGACAGGTATAAACTGTGGTAACTGTTTGCTACACATGAAGCCGTTTGCTACTCTTAAAAGAAGCAATTTTTTTCACTACAATATGAGTGCTGAAGCGATTTGTACAAGCAAGTATAAACTGTAGCAACCCTTTGCTGCATTGCCTGCAGTACAAAACTACTGGCGCTTACAGCAGAAAGGGAGGGATGTTTACCATTTTTTTTACAGTAAAGCCACCATGAAGAGCATGGCTCTGAACTATCCAGATTTTCGCAAAATGTCCAGATTTTTGCCTTACATTTTTATATGTTCATCATCAAATGTTTAGTTTTCTGGCAATTCACTGGGGATGATCTGTAGACTGAATTCACTAAAGAATGGCATACTTTTGAGTTTCAGACTTCATATCCTTCAGAAAAATAAATGCTAATACAAATCCAGTTATTCTAAGAGCAGTATTAAAAATCTGTCCCTAATTTTGGGTCCATGTCCCCCATTACTTTAGGCTTTGTTCAGATTTTTTGTGCTAAGAGGTTGAGAGGTATGATGAAGAGTAGTCTGGAAATGTACATATTAGCACGGGACTTTATGTGTATTTTATATATATATATATATATATATATATATATATATATATATATATATATATATATATATATATATATACATATATAGTAAAAAACAAAGCAGGAGGTAGCAGCCACGGCTATGTAGAATAACAGCTTTATTTGTAAAAGAGGTGAGTGCTTTCGTGGCACCAGTCACTTCATCAGACAATCAAAGAACAGTAAAGCACAGCATTTATACCAAGCTTATCAATGCCATCAACTGCCCAATTAATCCTTAAAGCCATATACCTAGTATAAAAAGTTTTATACCTAGTGTGAACAATTTTAAAAGCTTAAAATTATAAACAGCTTGACAATAGAAACAGCATATCACATCATACAACTTAAAACATACAATATAAAAGTATAAAATGTATGAAAGGTGGAGGGGGGGGTGCTACCTACTACTTCTTTAAATCTCTAGAAGAATGAGTTTAATATTAATTTTGTCATTCAGGCCTACCCCATTGTTAGCTCATAGCCTTATAATCCATTCTAGTTCCCTAGTTTCTACTCTATTCCTAACATCTCCACCTCTATTGTCTGTATAGACCTTATCTATTACTAAAAATAAAAATTTGTGTGTCTCTTCATGGTTCCTCACATGCCTGGCTAAGGCATTTGTCTCTATTTCTCTGGTGATATCATATATATGCTCCCTCATTCGGTCTCTCAGCCTTCACATTGTCATTCCAACATAGAAGGCAGGACAGACTGTGCAGTGTGCCAAGTATATAATATTCATACTGTCACAGTTGGCTGTTATTCTAAAGGTAAACTCCTTCTTTAGATCTGAATGTAGAAATCTACTTCCAGTGTGAACGAAGGTGCCGTAATTACATTTATTGCAGGGGAAGGTTCCATATCTTACTGTATTTTCTATTCCTGTTTCCATGGGTTGTGTTCCACATAATAATCTTTTTATAGATTTTTTATTCTTAAAAGCAAATCTCGGGGTCTCACCTACCAGCCTTTTAACATCATCATCAGCACATAGTATATTCCAGTTTTTTTGATATACTTCCTGTAAAGATGTAATGTTACTTGAGTAGGATACTTGTACTCTCATATGTTTCTGACTAACAGTTCCTCCATCTATGATGGCATCCATATCTGAAAAGTATGGCTTACCTTTTCCTTCCCTTGCCTCAGATAGACCCACTAATGAGTGTTGTATCTCTTTTTCACTGTACCCTCTATGTATGAACCTTTCCTTCATGATCTTGATCTCTTCCTCATACTTAGTTTGATTAGCTGTGAGTCTTGATTCTCTCAGACCTTGGCCTCTTACATTGTTCTTAAATATATGTCTCGGGTGCATGCTCTGTCTATGGAGATAACTATTCCTATAACATTCTTTCCTATAGATTTCAGTTTCCAGAACACCTCTATCTTTTTGAAGTAACCTGACATCCAGATATTCTATAACATCATAGGAATGCTTCATTAAAAACTTAAGGAAGCTGGTACTATTATCTATTTTGTGGAAGAATGATAGAAATGAGGCTACATCATCTCCCCATAAATAAAGAGATCATCCACAAATTTCCTGTAGAACTTCAGATGCCTTCCCATCTCAGTGAGTAGGAATTCATTCTCCCACATAGCCATAACAATATTTGTGTAGCCATTTGCACATGAAGTGCCCACACCATCCTTTTCTCTATATAAATTTCCTTCCAACATAAAGATATTGTTCTCTAATATCAGATCCATCAACAATGATAATAAATCAATAACTTGTACATCATATGCTTTGTCTTCCATTAAATACTGTTTGAAGAGCTCAACACCTTTACTATTAGGGATGACTGTGAATAGAGATTTCACATCCAAGGTAATCATGACCCATCTACCCTCCAT
>NC_056743.1:1848817460-1848834960 GCF_019279795.1 Protopterus annectens | reverse complement strand
GGTACTTCTGTGGCCTTTCCAGCTGCTGCAGATGTCTTGTGAGGTACATTCCAAAAGGGGCGTTGTACTCTATAATGGATCTAATGAGTGTTGAGTAGAGGGGAACAATGACCTCTTTTTTCCTGGATGAGAACCCTTTTATGATGAGGTGTGCCATGTAGAAGGACTTCCTGACTACTGTGGCAATGTGACTATCAAAGGAGAGACTACTGCCCACCTGGGTCCCAAGGTCTCTTATCACACATTCGGTGTTAAGTATATTGCTGCCTATGTGGTAGTTCATGGGTACAGAGTTTTTATCATTGGCATTGAGCTTGAGGCCATGGCTCTGACACCAGGCATCTGTCTCAGCGAGGCCCTTCTGTAGGATGTCCACATCATTTGGGGACTCGACTATGGCTCCTAGTTTGCAGTCATCTGCGAACTTGGTTAGCCAGAGGCCTTCTATCTTAGCCTGTACTTCAGAGAAGTAGATACCAAACAGGAGAGGTCCCAGGACAGAACCCTGTGGTATTCCACTTGTCACTGCTTTGAGGTCAGATTTGGAGTCTGCATCTTTTACAGGGTGGGTTCTGTCAGTGAGCCAGTTGGCAATCCATCTTGTGACATAGGGATTTATACCTAGTTTAGTGAGTTTACCTATAATTCCAGAATGAGGGATGGTGTCGAAAGCCTTGGCTAGGTCAAGATAGGTTGTGTGAACCACCTTACCCTCACCTACGACTTTGGTGACTGCCTCAAAGAAATCGATCAGGTTCAGAAGGCATGATCTGCCATTCACAAACACAAACTGTGTGGGACCCAGAGTTTGGAGGTTACCAATGTCTTTGTTTATGAGTTCCATGATGATACGTTCCATGGCCTTGCAGACCAGGCTTATCAGGCTAATAGGTCGATAGTTCCTGGGATCAGTGGTGGCTCCCCCTTTGTGGAATGGGATAACTGTTGCTGTGCACCATTCAGTGGGCACAAAGCCTGATGTGAGGCTATTATTGAACAAGGTGCTTAAGTGGGGAGCCATTTCCTTCTGAAGTTCGTGTAAAACGCAGCCTGGGATGTTGTCCGGTCCCATGGATGCTGTGTTTTTGGTTTTAGACAATGCTGTTTTTACCTGCGTAGTTGTGATTACAGAGACTCTGCATTCTTCCTGTATAGATATGAACCCTTTAGGGGGTGAGGGGGAGGTAAAGTTAGCACTGAACCTATCTGCCAGGATGTTGGCAATATCAGTTGGTTTTGTAATTTTCATGCTTTTGTGCTGGAACTCAGAGCAGATCTGGGTGTTGCCATTGAGATTCATGACATAGCTATAGAATGTTTTGTGGTTGTCCTTAGAATTAGTGGCAATTTTTTTTTTTTGTAGCTAGTTTTGGAGGATCTTATAAGGGATCTCAGCTTCTTACTGAGGCTGACCAGGGAGCTCCTCCACTCATGGGATTTTACTCTCTTTTCCAACAGTTTCTTCCTTCTGCTGTACAGTTTATTTTATGGCAGGGGACCACCAGGTTGGCTTCCTTTTTTTGGAGGATAGCATCTTGGTTCTGTTTGGGATAGCACGATCCATGCACTCATGTAAGTGCGTATAGAGTGAATTTGTGTACGATTCAGCAGTTATAACTGTATTGTCCATCTGCATGGGTGTCATGGAGTTCATCACTTCTGTCTTAAGAAGCAGGAAGTTGGCTTTGGAGAAATTTTTTACTGTGGTTTCATTAATGGGGGGTGGGGGCGGGATGTGGATATCAAGGTTGATTAGCTTATGGTTGGATCGGACCAATGAGGAGTTGACTTCAGGTGCGGAACACCAGTCACTCATGTTGGTAATGACTAGGTCTAGAATATTGTTACCCCTGGTGGGGGTGTGGATAAGTTGATCCAGGGCACTGGAGTTCATGAATTCCAGAAAGCGTTGAGCTAAGGAGTTGGTACATGAGTAGTTTTCCTAGTTAATGGTGGGGTAGTTGAAGGTGTCCATTATTAGGGTGCTTGGTTGAACCCTAATATTTTCCAGTACATCAAGAAAAGAGGAGTGAGAATCCTGGGGCATGGTGGGGGATCTGTAGAAAGCTACAATTTGGGTTGCAGTTTTGCCCAGAGTTAGTTGCACTTGGATAACCTTGGATGCATTATGCTGAGCAACTAGCCTGGAGGTGTGGATATCCTTAATGAATATGGACACACCTCCGCCTTTGGTGTTTCAGTCTAGGTTACGTGGCTGAAAAGTGTGGTATGAGTTATAGCCTGGTAGTGCAGGGGTGCTCTCTGGTGCCTTGAACCAGGTCTCAGTCACTGCACAGATATCAATGTTCTCCATTTTAAGGAGTGCCTTGAGTGAGTGCATTTTGAGATTTAGACTTCTAGCATACTCTCTAGCTTGAGCATTCCTGTCATACCAGACCTTCTTCGGCTGTTGGCTTTTGCCAGGTTCTCCTAGGCAAAGCCCATGAGCTCCCTGAGCCTTGTCTTGAGGTTTAGGACATATGCTGCAATAGACTCCTTGTGAAATTCACACTCACCCTTCCACTCATCTCAAATTAAATCTAGAGGCCCCCTCACCCAATGCTCATACATTAACTCAAAGGGTGAAAAACCTGTGGATTCCTGGGGAACATCTCTCTATGCAAACAACAGATGGGGCAAATATATTTCCCAGTCTCTCTTAAACTGGTCTGCAAATGCTGTTAGCATGGTCTTGAGTGTAGAATTTAACCTCTCAACAAGACCATTAGTCTGGGGATGGTAGGGGGTAGTCTTTAAGTACTTCCACAGACAAGCCAGCAGGTCTGACATGAAACTGGCACCTCTGTCAGTCAGTATTTCTTTAAGGGAACCTACCCTGCTGAAAATTTCTAACAAAGCATTTGCCACCTTTTCTACTCAATGGAGAACAGAACCACTGCCTCAGGATATCTGGTAGCATAATCTACTACCACTAGGATATACGTTTTCCCTGTGGAACTTGGGGTACTTAAAGGCCCCACAATATCCATAGCTACCCTTTGAAATGAATCCTCAATCACAGGCAAAGGCATTGCTTACCTTTTGGCATTGCTCACAGGTCCTGCAGTACCCTGTTACATCTCTGGAAATCCCAGGCCAATAGAAGTTCTCCATAATATGTCTCATTGTACATGTTATGCCCATATGCCCAGCAAAGGGAATATCATGGGCTATGGCTAGAAGTGCCAGATGGTTGGCTCTGGTGACGACCAACTGCTGTAATCTGTTACACTCTAGCCCTCCCTCAGAGGTCCACTCTCTGTACAGTAACACTTTGTCCCAGTATACAGATTCCCCTTTCCCTTGAGAATCAGGTGCTTTACTAGCTACCTCCCTCAGGCCTTGTAATGTAGGTTCTGAGAGCTGAGCCTGTCTCAACTCTCTCTTTGTAATGCTTCCCAGGTCCCCTTCCACAGGAAGTCTGGTATCCTCTGACAGTGGTGCCTCACTGTCAGCCTGCGTACTACTTCTCACCTCTGCCCTTGCAGTCACTCTGTCCAAGGAAACATCAGTACCCACAAGCAGCTGTGACTCACCTTCAGTCTCACTGCTACAGGGTAGCTCCCTCACTGAAGTAACCACCTCACTAGACCTGGCTGCAAGTGTGCAGTTCACCTGGGCCTCCCCCAGGCTACCAGACCCACATGCTTGTCTCCAAGCCTGACTGCATGTAACTGCATGTGCAGACAGTACTACATTATCAAAATCATTCCCTTATAAGGACATCTGCAGGGATATCCTAAAACACACCTACTTGTTGGCTTCCTTTTCTACTATCCCAGTTAAGGTGAACCCTAGCCAAAGGTATTTGGAATTGGGTCCCTCCTAAAGCTCCGACTGAAGTAGACTGCCCAAGCAAGTAATGCTCCTCTGTAACCATTACAGGCTTCACAATGCTTAGGTCAGAGGCTGTGTCTCTTTTAGCCATGGCCTCTTTCCCATTATCTAAGATAAGATATAACCTCTTGCAGTAGTTTGGTACCCTTGTTGTCTCAAGACAACCTACTGTTGGCATTTTGTCACCCCCACTTACTGGCTCTCCCACCTTTTGTTCCCCACCTTGCCTCTGTGGACATCTATATGCTACATGGCCCCACTGGTTGCATTTCAAACATTTAACCCTAGGTCTTGGACATGTACCTGGACTAGTGGCTTCCCTGCTACTGACAGACTCTGTTGGAGCAGTCTGGGCTGCCCACAATAAGTTCCCTTATATCCATGAGCAGCACTGGGTGTCCTCTTCCTGTGCAGTGATGCCCTACTTGCTAGGTATAGGTCTGCCTTCTTCCCCAACTCATCTAGAGTAGCACATTGTCTATCAGCTAACCAGATCCTCATTTCCTCAGGCAATGAGCTAAGGGCTTGTTCCCTCAGCAAAATGTCTGCTGGCCCTTCAAAAGTGGTGACCTGACATCCACTCACCCAACTATGAAAATGAGTGCTTAGTTCAGCAACATATTCACACACACATTCATCTGCCTTGTGTCTATGCTCACAAAACTTTTTCCTATAAGCTTCAGGTTTTAACTTAAAAAATTCTACTAAACAGTTCTTTATAACATTATAATTTAAACAGTCAGTATCGGGCAGTTTGGACATTATAGTTACAGCTTTACCATGGAGTAAGGAGGTCAGCAACCGTACCCAGATCCCCTGGTCGACATCATACTGTTTACATACCCTCTCAAACATATGAATGAAACTATCAAAATTATCCCCCTCTATAAATTGTGGAAGAACTTTACTGACCTTTCTTGCTTCTGGGGTTCGCTACTTCCTTTCCCATTACCTTCACGACTCTGGTGAAGAGTCAGCATCTCCTTTCCATCTTGCTTCTACCTGTCCTTCTCTTCAGCATATAGGCATTGCAGTTTCTCATTTTCATCAGGCTCTAGATGCCTCAGTCTCTCTGCTGCTTCTATTTCCAAATGCTTGGCCTCCAACTCAAGTATCTTTAACTCCAGATGGATTTTTAAGTTCTCTGTGGAAAGATTGAGCTGTCCATATTCTGAGGGTTGTACATCTCCATGGCCAGTCTGATTTTCCTCCTGGATGATATTCTCTGATGCAGATATGACTAAAGCTGCAAACATGTTTGCTTTAGTCAGGTTGGCATGCACCAGTCCTTTAACCTGGCACGTCTCAACCAGCTGGCTCCTTGTCCGATTGCTATACTCCTCTGATGTCATGCTTGCCTGTTCTCTCTGACTAACAAAGCTAACAAAAGAAATACAACAGTTGTGATATAAACTCTGAATGTTCACAACACGGCTGATTTAGAATACAAAAACACATTCAGTGATCATTGTACACAAGCTACAGGAATTCAATATCCACACCACTACAAAGCAATTAATATGTGATGTGGCTAACTCAACACTATCAACTAATTAACATGTGATGTGGCTATCCTACCACTGCCAAACGATTAATATGTGATGCCCCTGAACTGGCCCAGTAATCAAGGAGCCTCAGTCCTCACCACTAACACTAGTGAGGGACGTGCACATTGAGAGGATGACAAGTACACACACAGTAATTTACAATTTCCCTTAAGAGCACACAGAGATCACAGTCAGTCTGGGGCTGGTTTCTCCCTCAATCTCCAAATCCCCAGTAAGACTCCCCACTGGCACAGCTATAGGGTTAAGAGCTCAGCTGAGTAGTTAAACCAAAACCTTCAACACGCTCTCTATCCAACCATTGTTAGATAAGGCCCTGAAAACCAATTGGTAGGGTTGACAGGTTTTTTTGGGGGGCCATTAGGGTGCTTGGTTGAACTCCTAATATTTTCCAGTACATCAAGAAAAGAGGAGTGAGAATCCTGGGGCATGGTGGGGGATCTGTGAAAAGCTACAATTTGGGTTGCAGTTTTGCCCAGAGTTAGTTGCACTTGGATAACCTTGGATGCATTATGCTGAGCAACTAGCCTGGAGGTGTGGATATCCTTAATGAATATGGACACACCTCCGCCTTTGGTTGTTTCAGTCTAGGTTACATTGGCTGAAAAGTGTGGTACAGAGTTATAGCCTGGTAGTGCAGGGGTGCTTAATACTCTGGTGCCTTGAACCAGGTCTCAGTCACTGCACAGATATCAATGTTCTCCATTTTAAGGAGTGCCTTGAGTGAGTGCATTTGAGATTTAGACTTCTAGCATACTCTCTAGCTTGAGCATTCCTGTCATACCAGACCTTCTTCGGCTGTTGGCTTTTGCCAGGTTCTCCTAGGCAAAGCCCATGAGCTCCCTGAGCCTTGTCTTGAGGTTTAGGACATATGCTGCAATAGACTCCTTGTGAAATTCACACTCACCCTTCCACTCATCTCAAATTAAATCTAGAGGCCCCCTCACCCAATGCTCATACATTAACTCAAAGGGTGAAAAACCTGTGGATTCCTGGGAACATCTCTATGCAAACAACAGATGGGGCAAATATATTTCCCAGTCTCTCTTAAACTGGTCTGCAAATGCTGTTAGCATGGTCTTGAGTGTAGAATTTAACCTCTCAACAAGACCATTAGTCTGGGGATGGTAGGGGGTAGTCTTTAAGTACTTCCACAGACAAGCCAGCAGGTCTGACATGAAACTGCCTCTGTCAGTCAGTATTTCTTTAAGGGAACCTACCCTGCTGAAAATTTCTAACAAAGCATTTGCCACCTTTTCTACTCAATGGAGAACAGAACCACTGCCTCAGGATATCTGGTAGCATAATCTACTACCACTAGGATATACGTTTTCCCTGTGGAACTTGGGGTATAAGGCCCCACAATATCCATAGCTACCCTTTGAAATGAATCCTCAATCACAGGCAAAGGCATTGCTTACCTTTTGGCATTGCTCACAGGTCCTGCAGTACCCTGTTACATCTCTGGAAATCCCAGGCCAATAGAAGTTCTCCATAATATGTCTCATTGTACATGTTGTGCCCTTATGCCAACAAAGGGAATATCATGGGCTATGGCTGAAGTGCCAGATGGTTGGCTCTGGTGACGACCAACTGCTGTAATCTGTTACACTCTAGCCCTCCCTCAGAGGTCCACTCTCTGTACAGTAACACTTTGTCCCAATATACAGATTCCCCTTTCCCTTGAGAATCAGGTGCTTCACTAGCTACCTCCCTCAGGCCTTGTAATGTAGGTTCTGAGAGCTGAGCCTGTCTCAACTCTCTCTTTGTAATGGTTCCCAGGTCCCCTTCCTCAGGAAGTCTGGTATCCTCTGACAGTGGTGTCTCACTGTCAGCCTGCGTACTACTTTTCACCTCTGCCCTTGCAGTCACTTTGTCCAAGGGAACATCAGTACCCACAAGCAGCTGTGGCTCACCTTTAGTCTCACTGCTACAGGGTAGCTCCTCACTGAGTAACCACCTCACTAGACCTGGCTGCAAGTGTGCAGTTCACCTGGGCCTCCCCAGGCTACCAGACCCATGCTTGTCTCCAAGCCTGACTGCATGTAACTGCATGTGCAGACAGTACTACATTATCAAAATCATTCCCTTATAAGGACATCTGCAGGGATATCCTAAAACACACCTACTTGTTGGCTTCCTTTTCTACTATCCAGTTAAGGTGAACCCTAGCCAAAGGTATTTGGAATTGGGTCCCTCCTAAAGCTCGACTGAAGTAGACTGCCCAAGCAAGTAATGCTCCTCTGTAACCATTACAGGCTTCACAATGCTTAGGTCAGAGGCTGTGTCTCTTTTAGCCATGGCCTCTTTCCCATTATCTAAGATAAGATATAACCTCTTGCAGTAGTTTGGTACCCTTGTTGTCTCAAGACAACCTACTGTTAACATTTTGTCACCCCCCACTTACTGGCTCTCCCACCTTTTGTTCCCCACCTTGCCTCTGTGGACATCTATATGCTACATGGCCCCACTGGTTGCATTTCAAACATTTAACCCTAGGTCTTGGACATGTACCTGGACTAGTGGCTTCCTGCTACTGACAGACTCTGTTGGAGCAGTCTGGGCTGCCCACAATAAGTTCCCTTATATCCATGAGCAGCACTGGGTGTCCTCTTCCTGTGCAGTGATGCCCTACTTGCTAGGTATAGGTCTGCCTTCTTCCCCAACTCATCTAGAGTAGCACATTGTCTATCAGCTAACCAGATCCTCATTTCCTCAGGCAATGAGCTAAGGGCTTGTTCCCTCAGCAAAATGTCTGCTGGCCCTTCAAAGTGGTGACCTGACATCCACTCACCCAACTATGAAAATGAGTGCTTAGTTCAGCAACATATTCACACACACATTCATCTGCCTTGTGTCTATGCTCACAAAACTTTTTCCTATAAGCTTCAGGTTTTAACTTAAAAAATTCTACTAAACAGTTCTTTATAACATTATAATTTAAACAGTCAGTATCGGGCAGTTTGGACATTATAGTTACAGCTTTACCATGGAGTAAGGAGGTCAGCAACCGTACCCAGATCCCCTGGTCGACATCATACTGTTTACATACCCTCTCAAACATATGAATGAAACTATCAAAATTATCCCCCTCTATAAATTGTGGAAGAACTTTACTGACCTTTCTTGCTTCTGGGGTTCGGTTACTTCCTTTCCCATTACCTTCACGACTCTGGTGAAGAGTCAGCATCTCCTTTCCATCTTGCTTCTACCTGTCCTTCTCTTCAGCATATAGGCATTGCAGTTTCTCATTTTCATCAGGCTCTAGATGCCTCAGTCTCTCTGCTGCTTCTATTTCCAAATGCTTGGCCTCCAACTCAAGTATCTTTAACTCCAGATGGATTTTTAAGTTCTCTGTGGAAAGATTGAGCTGTCCATATTCTGAGGGTTGTACATCTCCATGGCCAGTCTGATTTTCCTCCTGGATGATATTCTCTGATGCAGATATGACTAAAGCTGCAAACATGTTTGCTTTAGTCAGGTTGGCATGCACCAGTCCTTTAACCTGGCGTCTCAACCAGCTGGCTCCTTGTCCGATTGCTATACTCCTCTGATGTCATGCTTGCCTGTTCTCTGACTAACAAAGCTAACAAAAGAAATACAACAGTTGTGATATAAACTCTGAATGTTCACAACACGGCTGATTTAGAATACAAAAACACATTCAGTGATCATTGTACACAAGCTACAGAATTCAATATCCACACCACTACAAAGCAATTAATATGTGATGTGGCTAACTCAACACTATCAACTAATTAACATGTGATGTGGCTATCCTACCACTGCCAAACGATTAATATGTGATGCCCCTGAACTGGCCCAGTAATCAAGGAGCCTCAGTCCTCACCACTAACACTAGTGAGGGACGTGCACATTGAGAGGATGACAAGTACACACACAGTAATTTACAATTTCCCTTAAGAGCACACAGAGATCACAGTCAGTCTGGGGCTGGTTTCTCCCTCAATCTCCAAATCCCCAGTAAGACTCCCCACTGGCACAGCTATAGGGTTAAGAGCTCAGCTGAGTAGTTAAACCAAAACCTTCAACACCCTCTCTATCCAACCAGACCTTTGTGGCCCTGCCCAAGTAGCTGACACACACACACACACACACACACACACACACACACACACACACACACACACACACACACACACACACACACACACACACTTTGCAATTTTATTTATATACAGACATTCCTGGGGAAGGCTGGCACAGGTTCACTAGCTATACCCCCTTCTGCCCAGACCATAAGGTAGTACCAGCTGCCACCAAACACTATTATCAGCTACTATAAGGCCCTTCCCAAAGGCTGACCAATTCTACTGTATAATGTTACTGTTATCCAAATAGTAAATGTGACCAAACAGTTTAAGGCTATTTAGGAGTGGCATATACAGTGTCACCAAATACATATGCAAGTACCCTAAGAGCTTAAATATCTCTAAACAAACCAGCCACAATTAAAATGTTTAAATATATTTAATAACAAATAATAAAAGCACAAGACAATACTCAATAACTCAACAATAATATTTAAAACAACTTTGCAGGACAGTCTCACATAAATACAGAAAACATCTAAACTGATCTTTACTGTATTCCTATCTATATCTAAGAGATACTATTCCCTAAATGGCTTACTTACAGAGCAAGGTAAATAAAGATGAGAAGTGCTGATGAGAGGATGTTTCTAGGTCCAAAGACATATACAAAATGCCCAGACTCATTCTCTCAGATAGTTCTTAAATTACTATCAAACATTTCTGCTGGGTTATCTCAGATTACATCATTCTTTGTCACCTCTGCCTTTAGTTCCCAGGCTAACAGAAACTTAAAATGTAGCTCATCTGTATCAAAAATATGTATCTCTCAGAAGTTCACCTGGAAATGGAAGTCGTAAAACAGTTAAACAGTTTTACCTTTGAAACCTATACTTATATCATTTTTCAGACAACAGAAAGAATTTTTAGCTGCAGACCTTCTGTCTCCTAGCTGAGATAAATACCATCATTAACAATTCACTTATTTGCTTAGAGTTTGCAAGTTAACTCTGTTCTTTTCCAGTAGGATACACTTTGGTTGCATTCTTGAAGCTCAGCACATAACATACAGTGTACCACACACTTTTGCACCAGCAGTTTAATACACACATACCATATAGTGCTCTTACATTTGTAAGACAAGCTTATGGATCATATAATATTCACAAATGACATATAATTATTTACAAAATTCTATCTAGCTGGGCTAGCAGCCTCACAGGGGGCATTATGTGCAATGATTAGCACTGGATTACTCGATTAGTAAAGGGGGTCAATAACATCCCTAGATCTAGACACAGTCCCCTTGTTTATAATCTGTGTAAGACAGAAGGACTTTCTTACAACAACAGACACATGTTGGTCAAAAGTTAAGTCACTGTCCACATAAGTTCCCAAATCCTGAAGAACTGGGTCAAGACCTAGGGCTGTACTGTCAGTGTGGTAGTTCCCAGGGGTAGATGACTTCCCAAAAGATACAATAATGCATTTTTTGGTATTTAGTTTTAGACCATGATTTTGACACCAGTTATTTATTTGAGACAAACCTCCCGACAGGCTGGCCAAGTCATTTGAGGATTCAATGACTGCTCCTATCTTGCAGTCTTCTGCAAACTTAGTCATCAACATCCACTTTTATCATTACAGTTAGTATTATTGTCATTATTATTATTATTCATTATTACTTATAATCATCCACTGTCCTCCATCATTATTTGCTATTAGAAGTGACATCAGATGGAGTATTATTAAGTGAGAGGATTTTAAATGTTTTTCATGAGAGAGCTCTGGGGGGAAAAGTATTATTTTTTTTGGGGTGGGGGGGGTTGAGCATGAGTTGTGAGCTACAAAGCCATGAAGCCATGTTTCAGTGTCTGTTACAGGTTCCTGAGTAATTTTTTTTTTGGAAGTGTGCCAAATTATTTGATACACATATGAGTGTGAAGTCATCAGTGTCTTTTATAAAGGAAGCCTGTTGTGTGGATCAGTGGAGGGTGTTGGTGTGTTAAACAGAAGGAGACCAAGGATATTGGCTTGTGGTACACTGGTGCTGACTGGGAGGTATGGAGAGAGGGTGGAGTGCCATTTTACTGATTGACACCGATAGAACAAATATGTCTTGAACCATCGAAAGGTGCTCTTTGATAGACCTAATGTGGACATTTGAAGTAGAAGTTTGCTGTGACAAATTGTGTTGAAGATTTTAGGCAAGTATAAAAGTAAGGGTGAAGACTAGTCTGTTGTTATCTCTTTCTTTATTAACCATATTTATAAGGGTTAGGGGTGCAGTGTTAGTACTATGGGAGGTATGGAATACATGTTTTTCCAGTATTTCAGTGATGGTGGGTTTAGCATGATGGTTAATTTCTTAACCTCATAAACAGACTACACAGTTCGATTCTGACTTCAGGGCAATTAGCCTACTATTCTCACATGAACATAAGATCACTTTAGGTCTAAGGTTAGTGATGTCTGTTGAATTTCCTACTTTGTATATATAGATAATGTGTGATTGTTTTCAAAGAAAAGGAATATGGGATTCCTAGTCTGACCTATTTATAAGGATTGAGTAAGACGGGCAATGGTATTGGCTGCTATTTTAAGGTACTCACTTGGAAGGTCATTAGCATGGTTTGAGTCTGATTAGTTTTAATTGGAATAAGTGTATTGGTTTGAAGGTGAAAGTGGATGTAGTGATATATGGCTACTGGCCAGGGTTGGGATTAGATGAGGGAATCCTTGGTTAGGAATACTATGCTATCTGTCAAATAAGAGATGAATTCTATTGCAGGTTTGAGTGATGATTTTTTGGGAGAGAGATTAGGGTTGAATTGTTGACCATGTTGAAAGAGTTCTTTAACAGATGACTGGAATCTTTATAGGGATGTGTTAGCTATTGTTCAGAGTGTTGCTCTAGTACAGTTTTTGTCTTCATTTATTTGCTTTTTGTTACAGATGTAGAGTATTGGAAGTTTGAGATATTGTGATGTTTTGTATTTCTACCTTTCTTTCCACTCTTTTTCTTTATCCTGCATTAACATTCTACCCTTTTTGGATAGCCAGATTGCATTATTTGTTTTTACTCGCTTCCTTCCAAGAGTTGTAAGGCTATTTAGAAAGCTGCGTTGAATTCATTGTGAGGGTAGGATTTTTTGGGATATTCTAGTTAAAAGATAATAGTGTAGTAATGCATATGTCTGGGTTAATCTTGTATAGGTTGCATGTTTTATAAACATGCCATTTAAGTAGACGTGTCAGATGTATGGTTTCATTTCTCCAATTATTTTGGGTTTCTAATACTGTTATGGGACTGGACCCCATTCCTAAGTTAGGGTTTGGTTAAAGTTCATGAAATTAGTATTACTTCAACCTTTGTTATCCAAAAGTGCTCTTTGTAGCACCCACAATGGGCCCAAACCTGATTCCTGCAGTTCATACAGAGTTACATTTATGGGCAGCATATCTAACAAATGACTGTGGGATTTTTAGGATTTTTTTATCCATCCCATTCCTCCTCCTACTACTGTTATTGAAACTGTCTGGGCATTTGTTCTCCACATTGCTCTCATTTCTGCCTGCATATCTTGATAGTTTTTTACTTTGTGTCTTGCTGTATGTAAGAAACTGTAATGGCAATGTGTAGCAATTTCAATGATCAATGCTACTTCTGTGTTTTTTTCCATGAACATCTATATCTGGTGTTCTTGCACATACTTTTCTGGGATGTTGGTAATGGGTGATCCAGTCTGATGTACACTTCATCATTCCCTGTAATACTTTGTGGTTCATGTTCCCAATGCATCTCAGCTACTTTGGTATTGTAGTGTTTGAACAATCCTCAATGGAACAATCATGACACACTATTGTGTATTTTAGTGTATAGGCCCTCTGCCATAAGTGCATCACAACCAGCAACAAGGTATGAGATTCAATCTTTTTTTTTTTTTTTACAGAGCCTATATTTGTCTGCCTCTCCCACATGTTCAATGGACTTTGTAAACTAATATGCATGTATTACACTATCTTGGGCTGCTATTATTGACCTTTCATCCTCTGGTTTCAACTTGTGTTCCCTTATCCATTCCTGTTTCAAATCCTTATCAACATGAGGTTGTTCCATGAGATCTCTATACTTCTTACTATATTTAAGACTTTTCCACGTGTTTTTTCTTCTTATCTGATCCTTCTTACGTTCTTCCTTTTGTTTTTCACACATTCAGTTGCTGTATGACTTTTGTCGACTTCTGGATTGATTTTCATTCCTGCTTGGCAATTGAATGATTCTGCTTAAGTAAGCAGAGTGGTCATCTTAGGCTTCATCTCCTCCTGCTTTAAAACATTCAAGCCTGTTTGGATCTGATAAAGTCAGCAGTAATGCATGCAGTTCCACATGCAGATCTTTCTCTCTCTCTCTCTCTCTCTCTCTCTTTCTCTCTCTCTCTCTCTATATATATATATATATATATATATATATATATATATATGATCAGTTTAGAGGAGGTCTATGCCTCCTTCAAAGCATAAAATATGTAATCTTGGTATAGTCTGATATTAATATTTCATTTGGTAAGCATGAAGCATTTTTGTTTTTCTGTACAAATGATCCAATACATTTTGGGAACAGCCAGTCACAGCAAAACTGCAAGTGAAACGGGCATTATCTCCTTTTTAAAATTACATTTCTGCCTCAGACCAAAGCTGAAAACACTGCCACCCACTTAGCTAATTGCCTCCCTATTTGTGACATCAGTAATGACATTCTAACAATCCCACTTACCTTGTTAACATCCTCCCACTTTGTGAGATCACAGTAAGTCCCTGCCCATCTATCACTTTATATCCTATTCTCATTGCAGTTTTGTTTTCTCTGTGTAAACTGCAAGATGTCTGCCTAGTTCCTTCATCTTAGTAGAAGACTGGTCCAAGGGCGGTGGTAAAAATTCACATTGACAAGGCAAAAGCAACCACCGTATATCTCATAACCTCTTAGCACACGAAATCTGGACAAAGGCTACAGTAATGGGGGAAACAACAACCCAAGTATAGTGACAGATTTTAAATATTGCTCTTATAAGCTAAGAAAGTTGATAGAATAACAGGATTTGTGATAACATGTATGTTGGCTGAAGGATATGAAGTCTGAAATGCAAATATATTTTATTATTTAGTGGCTTCAGTCCTTGGTGATTTGCCATAAAAACACAAAAATTATGACGAAGAATCAAAAATATGAGGCTGAAATCTGGACATGTGCAAAAATCTGTCAGTTTATAGGGCTGTGCAGCCCCAGACCAGCTGATCGTGATCCTTCTTTAATATAATAACAGCTTTTAAAAGGTGGGATTAGATTTGCAATCAAACCTCAGCACTGTAGCACTTTGTGTGTGATCTTAACTGTAGTAGTTGTTGCTAGGAAACAGCTTGATGCAGTTTAAAAACTTTTTTTCTTTTTTTTTTTTTCTTTAATATGAGGCAGGAATCTGGATGGCTGGTGAAAATATGGACAGTTGAGAGGTCTGTAATAGCCCTGACCAGCCAATCCCTATCTACCTGAAATTGGGTAAACTGATTGTAAGTGTTACAGATAAGGCATGTCTGCAAAATAACTTGACTAAATTGACCATTTGGCCACAGGAGAATAATATGTTGATAAATACATCAAAAACTAAGCAGATAAGATTTGAAGATATAAACTGAAAGGTGAATATTTAATACAGCACACAGTGATTGAAACTGTGGACTCATTTAAGGACCTGATATGAGTATTTCTAATAATATCAACCAATTGGTTAAAGATAGTTATAGAACTATAGGTTGTATAAAAAGATTTATGAAGTCTAGGAAATCAAATATAATGAAGTCATTGTTTATTAGTTACATTAGTCCCAAACATGAGTATGGAATAACAATATGGAAACCATATAGGAAAACAAGCATGAGTAAACTGGGAAGAGTGCAGTAGAAATATGCCAAGGGCATCCATGGTTGTGAAAATCTAAGTTATTATGAAATACTAAAATATCTGAACTTGTACAGTGTCTCTTACAGACATCTAAGAGGAGATTGCATTCAGGTATATGGGGCATTTAGGGACAACTACCTCTGGGAATGTTTGAGGTTATCAAAAATTAGTAGTGAATCATCAGATAACATATGTATAATATTCTATAGGAATGAGAAGTGTACTAATTGGTTTTCTGACAAAGTAACTGATGCATGGAACAGACTACCAAATTACATTAAAGCAAGTACTAGTTTAGATATTTTTAAGAAGAGCCTGGGCACTTATTATGGGAACAAGTGTTTTGGTATATTAGCCAGCTAGAAGAACATTAATGCCCGTGCTTGAAATATTTGTATGTATGTATGCATGCATGTATCCCTTGTTAATGTAATACCAGCTTTTAAAAGCAGGTATTGCATTTGCAGTCAAACCTCAGCACTGTAGTGCTCTGTGTGTGCTTTTAACTGTATCAACTGTTCCTTGCTGCCGATTAAAAGTAAAAAGAAAACTTTTTTCTTTTTTAAATAAAATCTGAGCTTTGTAGTGCTTTGAGAAGGCAGGGTGTAAACTGTAGCAACTGTTTGCTACATTTGTAACAGACAAACAGATTGCTGCAGTGTAAAGGTGGTGGTGTTTTTTATTTATTTATTTATTTTGTTACTAAAACATGAGCGCTGAAGTGCTCCATGCAAAGAGGTATAAACTGTGGCATCTGTTTGCTACACATGAAGCAAACAGTTTGCTACTCTTAAAAGAAGCACTTTTTTCCTCTCTACAATATGAGCTCTGAAGCGATTTGTACAAACAAGTATAAACTGTAGCAACCCTTTGCTGCATTGCCTGCAGTACAAAACTACTGGCACTTACAGCAGAAAGGCAGGGATGTTTACCATTTTTTTTACTGTAAAGTCACCATGAAGCGCATGGCTCTGAACTATCTAGATTTTTGCAAAATGTCCATATTTTTGCCTCATAATTTTATATGTTCATCATCAAATTTTTAGTTTTCTGGCAATTCACTGGGGATGATCTGTAGACTGAATTAAGTACGGAAAAAGTAATTAGGGACCTGAGGACCCAAGTTGATAGCAATCTCTCATTTGATAACCACGTGGCCAAAGTGGTTAGAAAAACATTTTATATAGCTCACCTAATCATGAAGGGATTCACATCTAGATCAGGGGAGGTCATCGTGCCTCTTTACTCATCCCTCATCAGGCCAATAATTGAGTACAATGCCACTTTTGGGGTGTACCTTACCAGACACCTGCAGCAACTAGAAAGACCCCAAAAGTACCTCACCAAGAGGATCAAAGGGGTCAAACAGATGCCATATGCTGCCCGGTTAAAGAAACTCCAGCTCTACTCAGTGGCATACCGCCTGCTCAGAGGCGATCTGTGCCTGATGTATAAAGCCATGTCCAACCCGGAATTAATGGACATGGTGCACCTCAGAAAATCCAAATCCCATGTACTGGCTCGAGACTTGAACCTCAGCACTGAAATAAATAGGACATGCTGGAGGGACAGATTCATAACCCAGAGGCTCCCTTCACTCTGGAATAAAATCCCAGTCCAGGTTAGGCAGAGTCCCTCAGTGACTCTCTTCAAGAGGAATCTTGATGAGTGGATGGGGGATCGTAGGTTTAGCCCGGGTATCACTTCTGTGTCACTGTTAGACAGAGGCACAGTATACTAACCTCGAAAAAGGGCATAGCAAAATTAATTTAAAATGGGTGGCGAAAGCCAAACTCACTCTGGCTAGGCTTATAAATGCCCTAGGGCAGATAGCCTAGTATAAACCTATGAACCTATGAATTCACTGACGAATGGCATACTTTTGAGTTTCAGACTTCATATCCTTCAGAAAAACAAATGCTAACACAAATCCTGTTATTCTAAGAGCAATATTTAAAATCTGTCCCTATTTTTGGGCCCTAGTTCAAAATTTTTGTGCTAAGAGGTTGAGAGGTATGATGAAGAGTAGTCTGGAAATTTGCATATTAGCACGGGACTTTATGTGCATTAGATATATATATATA
>NC_056743.1:1848812460-1848814960 GCF_019279795.1 Protopterus annectens | reverse complement strand
GGGAGTTTAAGTCTGCCTGTGTTCGTAGGCAAACCCATTCTTCTACTAAAAGTATGAAGAGTGGCAAATGAGCTCCTCCTGCTAAGGCTACTAAATATCTTGGGATCCTGAAGCCTTCCTTTCTGTACAAACCAGGTGCTAACTATCCATCTCTTTCCAACCTCATTCCTCTTTCTTTTCCTGTTTGGCTTCAGATCACCCAGGATTTTTGCGTTCTGTCGATCATTTGTCAAGGGTATTTCATGGCGTGGAAATCCCATCCTCCTTTTATGGGCATTCCTCATCTTCCTCGGGAATAACTTCCCTTTTTATCAGAGGTTCTTCTAGATCTCTTGCCTCAAGGTAGTATTCAGAAGGTGCCTGTGTCCCAAAGGGGGAATGGGTTCTACTCCAGATTGTTTCTAGTGCCCAGAAAAGAGGGCACTTGGAGACCTATTCTAGACCTCTTTCATGTGAACAGTTTTCTAAAGGTATCTTCCTTTCTGATGTTTTGCCTTCATGTTCTGTTTCCTCTCCTACTCCCTCAGGCCTATATAATGTCTCAGCATCTCAAGGATGCGTATCTCCATATTCTAATCTATCCTCTTTTCAAAAAGTATTTGCGTTTCTGTGTTATTCCTGACATTTTCAGTTCTCTGCTTTGCCCATTGACCTTTTTACTGCCCCACATGTATTCACCAAATGCATTGCTACTGTAATTCCCTTTTGCAGATCCAAGTATTTCCTTACTTGGATGACCTGTTGATTTAGCCATTGTCTCCAGAGATCCTTTTGCAAAATCTTCATTTAGTCATATCCCTTTTTCAGAGCCTGGGGATCACTATAAATTTCGAAAAGTCTTCTCTGATACCCTCTCAGGATCTTTTTTCTGCTGATGGTGCCAATGCTTACATCCCTGACCCTCTCCAAATGCCTTAACTCTCATTTCTTTCTTTCATACTCTTCTTCCTCTGGCTTCCATTACCCATAGGGGAATTTGTGAGAGTTCAGGGTTTCATGGCATCCACCATTCCAATGCTCCCTATAGCCAAACTTCACATGAGAAAGTTTGAGTGGTTTCTGAAGTCAGTGTGGCTTCAAGATGCTCATCCTCTAGTATTTGTAGTCCCTCTTCTTCCTTGTCTCAGACAGGAACTTCTCAGCAGTTGAATCCAGGGATCTATTTGTAGTCCCCACCTCTCACTTAAGAATTGTTTACAGATGTTTCAGACATGTGATGGGGTGACGTTTGGCTCCTTAAAGGTACAGAAGATGTGGTCACTTCATCAGCAGAAGGAGCACATCAGTGTCAAAGAGATGAGAGCTCTTCTGCTGGCTCTTCAGGCCTTTCAGTCTCTTTTTTCTCCAGGGCCTGTTAAGGTGTTCACTGACAATGCCACAGTGATATGGTATATCAAGAAGCAGGGAGGAATGATATCTTACCCTCTTTGCTGATATTCACTTCTGGTATGGGATCTTGCTGTCAAGTTACTCTTCAGGCTATTTGTATCCCTTCTGGTCAGAACATTGTGGCAGACACTTTGAGCAGGTCCATAACCCTGTCCCATAAATGGACAATTCACAGGGATGTGTTTCTGGATATTATCCACCAATGAGGTACTCCTCAAGTGGATCTTTTTACCTCCTGTCTGAACAGAAAGCTTCCACTGTTTTATGCCAGAGTTCCAGGTCCCCTATGCCCTCTAATTCTCTTGGAAGAGGATGTTTCTGTATGCATTCCCTACCCTTCCTCTCATTCAGAAAGCCCTGTTCAAAATTCAGCAGAACACTCCCACAATCTTGTTGGTGACTCCCTTTTAGTTGTGACAGCACTGGTTCCCCTACTTCTGCATCCAGCCAGGAGCAATCATCAAAAGTTACCTCACAGGGTGGCTCTAATCACACAAGACAAGGGATCTCTTATCCATCCCCAACTGTCCACACTTCAACTGATACTGTGGGTGACAGGATTTTGATTTGTCACAGACACCTTATTTTCTGAGGATGTGCTACAAGTCTGACAGGAGGCCAGGAAACCTATGACTAGGAATAGAAGAGGTTTTCTTTTTGGTGTCTCTCTTGTAACCTGGACCCACTTACTCTGGACGTGCTTTTGGTTTTCTCTTATTTGTGTGAATTGCTCAATGCTTGTTTGGGCTATTCTTCTAGTAAGGCCCACCTATCAGCTATCTCTGCTTGTCTGCCTTTCCTCCTCCTTTAGCTGCTAGATTTGAGGTGAAACAATTTTGTAAAAGCATCCCTAATATTAGACTTCCCAGAAAGCCTGTTTCTCCTCCCTGGGATCTTAATTTTGTTTTGAAAAAGTTGGCTCAGGCTGCTTTTGAGCCTGCTGCTTGAGCTTCTTTGCAACATTGCTTCTGGAAAACTGTTCTTTTGTTAGGGCTTACTTCTGCCAGATGGGTGTCTAAGTTGCAGGCCCTTATGGCTTGTCCTCCGTTTTTGATTTTTCTTGAGGACATGGTGTGCAAGCACACTAAGCCTTGTTTTATGCCAAAGGTGG
>NC_056743.1:1848807460-1848809960 GCF_019279795.1 Protopterus annectens | reverse complement strand
AAATAAATATGTATATCTCTCTATGTATATATGTGTATCTATGTATGTGCATATGTATATATATATATATATATATATATATCTAGGTTCATAGGTTCATAGGTAAGTACTAGGCGATCTGCCCAAGGGCATCTGTAAGCCTAACCAGAATGTGTTGGCTTTCGCCGCCCCCTTAGATTAGTTCCCTGTGCCTCGGTCTAGCAGACCTATTAGTTCCCTGTGCCTCTGTCTAGCAGAGCCACTGCAGTGATCCCCGGGGTAAATTTTCTGTTTCGCATCCACTCGTCAAGGTTTCTCTTGAAGAGTGTTAGTGAGGGGCTCTGCCTAATGTAGATTGGAATCCTGTTCCAAAGCATGGGGAATCTCTGGGACAGGAATCTATCCCTCCAGCACGTCCTATTTATCATTGTGGTGAGGTTTAGATCCCTAGAGCATGTGGCTCTTGGGGATTTGATTTTTTTTAGGTGGAGCATGTCCATCAATTCTGGATTGGACATGGCCATGTATGTCAGGCAGAGATCACCTCTGAGTAAGCGGTATGCAACCGAGTACAGCTGGAGTTTCTTCAGTCGGGCTGCATAGGGCATATGTTTGAGGCCAGTAATCCTCTTGGTGAAGTACGTCTGTGGTTTTTCCAGCTGTTACAGGTGTCTTGTAAGGTACATCCCAAATAGGGCATTGTACTCTATGACAGGTGTACTGAGTGATGAGTAGAGGGGCACAATAACCTATTTTTCCTAGATGCGAACCCTTTTGTGATTAGGTGGGCCACATAGAAGGATTTTCTAACCACCTTGGCAATATGATTATCAAAGGAGAGATTATTATCTACTTGGGACCCCAGATCTCTTATTACATTTTCTGTATTTAGTAGACTACCAAGTATGTGGTAGTTCGGGGGTAATTTATTTTTTCCAAAGGGGATGATTATGCACTTTTTGGCATTTAGCTTGAGGCCATGATTTTGTCACCAGGTATCTGTCTCAGTGAGACCCTTTTGGAGGATGTCTGTATCATCTGGAGAGTCACTTATGGCTGCCAGTTTGCAGTCATCTGCAAACTTGTTCAGCCATAGTCCTGTGCTTGCCTATACCTCACAGAAGTATATACCGAACAGGAGGGGTCCCAGGACTGAGCCCTGGGGGATGCCACTTGTAACTAGTTTAGAGTCGGACCTAGAGCCTGCAACTCTCACTTTTTGGGTTCTATCCGTGAGCCAATTGGCAACCCGTCTCGTGATGTAGGGGTTTAGGTTCAGGCTGGTGAGCTTGTCTATAATACCAGAATAGGGAATGGTGTCAAAAGCTTTTGTGAGGTCTAGGTAGGCTGTGTGGACCTCCTTTCCTTCATCTAAAGCCTTGCTAACTGTCTCAAAGAAGTCCACCTGGTTTAGGAGGCATGATCTGCCCTTAACAAAGCCAAACTGGGTAGGGTCCAATGGTTGAAGGTTCCCAATGTCTCTGTTAATGAATTACATGATGCTGCACTCCATAGCCTTGCAGACCAGGCTAGTCAGGCTTATAGGGCAATAGTTCCTGGAGTACGTTGTGACTTCACCTTTGTGGAGCAGGATAATGGTTGCTGTGTGCCACTCTATGGGTATGTAGCCTGTAGAGAGGCTGAGTTTGGACAGTGTGTTTAGGTGAGGGGTTAGTTCATTTTGGAGCTCATGTAAGACACAGCCTGGGACACCATCTGGTCCCATTGAAGCTGTATTTTTGGCTTTGGATAGGGCTGTTTTAACCTGTGGTCAGTGATTGCTGGGGCACTACATTCTTCTGATATGGTTATGGGACCTTTACGGGGTGAGGGGGGTGAAGTTTTCACTAAACCTGTCTACCAGAATGTTGGCAATATCAGTCGGTTCAGTGTATTTTGTGCCATTCAGCACTAACTCAGAGCAGATCTGAGTGTATCCACTTAGGTTCTTGACATAGCTAAAGAACGCTTTGTGGTTATCTTTGGAGTCCTTGGAATTTTTCTTTCGAAGCTAGCCTTGGATGATTTTATGAGTGATCGTAGTTTCTTGCTGATACTGATCAGGGATGTCTTTCCTTCTTGGGATTTTACTGTTTTCTGTACTAGTTTCCTCCTTTTATTGTACAGGTTGTTTATGGCAGGGGTCCACCAAACTGGTTTCCTTTTCTTGGAGGAGTGAGTCTTGGTTTTGCTTGGGATAGCATGATCCATGTATTCTTGCACATGCCCATAGAGTGCCTTTGTAAGGGATTCAGCAGCTTGGACAGCATTGTCCTTTAGCATGGGGGCTGTGAACCTTTCCACCTTGGTCTTAAGTAACGTGACGTTTGCATTTGAAAAGTTTTTTATGGTAGTTTCCTTGATTGGGTGTGGCGGCGGAATGTGGATATCCAGACTGATTAGTCTATGGTCTGATCTAACCAGCGAGGGTTTGACCTCCGGTGTAGAACACCGGTCACCCATGTTGGTGATGACCAGGTCCAAAATGTTGTCACCTCTGGTGGGGGTGTTGACCAGTTGA
>NC_056743.1:1848729960-1848802460 GCF_019279795.1 Protopterus annectens | reverse complement strand
TTAATATGTCTATCCATCTCTATTAAATAAATCAACTGTTACCTTTGCTCTCTGTTTGCTGCAGGGATTCCACGGAAAGTTCCTGAACACCTTCCTTTGATATATTGTCTTCAGCTGCATCCTGCATCATCTATTGCTCTTCCATATAGGAATTCACTTGTCTATGACTGCACAACATTGACTGTGTCAGAGTTGCCAACAGGATCATAGGATCATAAGAAGTTACTACCCTATTGTCCCTGAGGCCCTTACAAGCCTAGCTAAGAATTTAGCCCATTTTCCAACAAGTCAGCACCCTATGCCACTGTCCAGCAGGGACATAGGTGGAATCCCAGGGGGTGTATTTTCTGTTTCCCATCCAGTTATCCAGGTTGCGCTTAAAAAGGGTTAATGAGTACTCTGCTTTATGTGGAGAGGGAGTCTTCGGGACACCAATCTGTCCGCCAACACATCTTGTTGATGTCACAGATCAGGTTGAGGTCACGCATGTGGGTTACTCGAGTGGAGCTTGACTTGCAGATATGCAGCAGTCCCATCAGGGCAGGGTCTGAGATTGCACTGTATGTCAGACAGAGGTCACCTCTGAGGAGTCTATAGGAAACTAAGTAGAGGGACAGGGATTTTAGCCTGTCTGTGTAGGGTAGATGTTTGAGGCCCTGGAATCTCTGGGTGAGGAACGTCTGTGGTCTCAACAGCTGCTGCAATGTTTGTTTCTTGCTCCTTCCCTTACTGTGCAACTCCACTGAACTGTTTTACTCATTTCCTACTGAAGGCTGTAGAGAATCTTCATATGGCAAGTGATCAGATGCTTCCTGTCCCACCTATTTCTCCGTAATCTGTTAGCCTCATTGTTCTAACATGTTGTGACATTACCACTGTAGGATTTTCTACACTAAGTTTCATGCAATCTTTAACCTCCATATTACTAATCATTTTTTCTACTTTCCCCCTTTGTTTTCTTATTTTTTGTATTGTCAAATTTTGTATATCCGGATCCCATGTCCATATTTTTTCCTTTCTGTTTTCCTTACTTTGGGGACTAATTGTTCCATTATGCTGACATAAACTATGTTAGACTTTTTACACTAAATTCTTCACTTTGGAAGTATTCCATAACTTCAGCTTCTATTTGTTTAACTTCTACTTTACTAATCTTCTGTTTTACGTTGCCCCTTGGTGATCTTATTTTTTTGTGTTGAGAATGTTTCCATGGGGGGTCTTTTCCAGAAACAGGGTAATCACTCAAACACACACCTGTTCCTCCAACATCTTTTTCTTATGTCACAGATGAGCTTTAGATGCTTAGCTCAGGTAATTCTTGTGCTGTTTGCTTTGTGAATGTGTAGCATATCCATCAGGGCTGGATCTGAGAAGGCCTTGTAGGCTAGGTATAGATTGCCCCTCAGTAGTCTGTAGGAGGCTGAGTACAGGGACAAAGATTTTGGGTTTTCCTCATAAGACATGTTATTTACACCCTGTATTCTTTTAATGAGGAATGTCTGTGACCACTATAATTGTTGCAAATGCCTGGTCAGGTACATGCTGAAGAGTGCAGTGCACTCTGCTTATTGGTCGAATGATGGCTAAGCATAGTGGGATTATGATCTCCTTAGATCTGGATGCCATGCCATAACTTATAAATTGCCCCACATAGAAGGATTTTCTCACCACCATAGACACATGGTGATCAAAGCTCAGATTACTGTCAACCTGAGTTCTGAAGTCCCTTACTACTGGGTCTACTCTTAGGAGAGTATTATTGATGTTGTAATTTGTAGGGTGGTCATATTCCCAAGGGGTACAAATGTGCATTTTTTGGCATTGAGTATTAGGCTATGTTTCTGGCACCAGTTACTTGGCTGTCAGATCCTCCTCAAGGATATCTACATCTTTGGAGGAATAAGTCATTGCACTCAACTTGCAGTCATCTACAGATCTGGTCACCCAAAGACCCTCTATATTTGCTATGACTTCAGACAAGTGTATTCCAAACAGGAGAGGTCCAAGTGCTGAGTCCTGTGGAACTCCACTAGTAACAGGCCTATTGGTGGAGGTGGATTCCCCCACCCTAACTTCATGTGTCCTATCCATGAGTCATTTGACTATCCATTGGGTTGCATAAGGATTTATGTCTAAATTTTGAGTTTGTCTATAATACCTAAGTGAGGTAGCATTTTGAAAGCCTTTACCAGGTCAAGGAAGGGAATATGCACTTTTCTGCCCATCATCCATGGCTCAAATGGGCTTCTCAAGGTAGTCCACCTGGTTTAGTAAGTGTGACCTACCCCTGACAAACCCAAACTAGGATGAGTCCAGTGTTTGAAGATTTCCTATGTCTTTATTAGAGCCATTATAACTTTTTCCATGGCCTTGTATATAATACTAGTCCAACTTATAGGTCTGTAGTTCCCTGGGTCTGTTGATGGTCCACCATTATGCATTTTCTAGAGACGAAGCCTGGATGGAGGCTGTGGCTGAATAGGCATTCTAGTGGGCCTGAGGGGTCATTTTTCAAATAAATAGGAGGTATCCATGGATGTTATCAGGGCTCATTGCTGTAGTGTGTTTAGCTCTGGAAAGCACAGTGAGGACCTGTGCTTTAGTAACAGTGGGGGATAAGTGGCAACGGGTATTTCCTGGGGAGTAACTAGTGATCTTTGAGGCATATGGACTCTGTCTTCTGCTTGTACCTTATTGCTCTTGTGTAACACTTTTGAGTAAAGTTACTGTCTTCTACTCTTTTATCTCGACTTTGGTAATGACTTTAGCCATTTAAATGTTTCTGTCAAGGCTTTTATCTCTGCACTATAAGGTTGAGAGTTAAGCCTTCAATTATAACTGAAATGTCATGAAATCACAAGAAATTAATGGCTTTTATTGCATGTATATTCCTATACACTAGACAGACCTTTTTGTTTTTAATTAGAACTAGCCAGTACAACTTTATACATACATAAATAAGTAAAGAGACACACATATTCCATGTGAAATTGTAGTTTAATTTACTTTACAAAATAAATAAACAAGCAGACACACAGATTCCATGTGAAGTCACTGTTTTATTTAATTGACTGTTATATAACTATCATATCTAGGCATATATACATATAATTTAACAGGTTTACAGTCAAACAGTGTAAATTTCAAATAGAAGCAAGTGTGACATTTTGTTGCAAAGAGACAATTTGCTGATGAATCACAACAATGCAAGACAACTATAATACACATTCATTAATTAAAAGAACACAATTGCACATAAAACTAAAAAATAAATAAAAATGGAGAGATATGTCTACTTAACATAGCCATTGTTAAACAGCTTATTTATATTTATACATTTTACACATGTACATACATACAAATATTTCAGGTATGAGCTATAATGCCATTCTTACATGCAAACTGGTAGTTATAGTTTGACCTCATTTACATTCCTTATATTTTTTTCAACTATCATCTTGCTTGAATTCCACTTCTGCATTTTGCCAAACAATTTGACCTTCTTTCAGAAAGTGGTATAATTCTTTATTCTGTGTAAAATGTTCTGTTTGTGTCTTGCACCTTGGAGCTCAGGTAGTGATTCAAAAGGGTGTGTCCACCTCCCACGTACATGGTTATCAAGCTGAAATTAATAACTAAACAAGCAAATAAACAGTTGAATAAATAAATAAGTGGAAAAATTAAATGATTTGAAGCAGAGGTTAAGTTTAATTCAGGGTACCTTAGAGAGTACAGCACACATCTGTTGTTTTCATTACTTATTAAAGTAAACAATTAAATGTTTGTTTACAGGTGACATTCAAATGAGATGGATTATAGAAGTACATTCATCAATAAACTGATGTTTATGTCTGCATATATATTCTATATAGATTTATGAGTTCCAAGCCATTCATTCAGAATAGTACTGAATACAGACCATGTATAGTATTGCTTAACATGCATAGGTAGTTTATTCAATAAGTATAGGATTCCTTGTCATAGAAATCTGTTGTGACAGCCATGTTCTATTTCTGTGTCTATAAAATATTACAATCTTTGTTGTGGGTGTTCATGGTGGTCTGTGTTTTGCATAGCTGTAAGAGGTCAAGCGGGGTGGAGTGGGCCATGTACCCTACTGATGGACAGCACTCTGCCTGCTGAAGAATGGTATACAGAGCAAGAACTGCATATATCAACAATGCCATTTGAACCCTTGATATAAGTATCACCATGAATAGTAGGCAACAACAAGGATTACGGAAGTGTATACAGCTCAGCAAACTGTCTGGCCTCAGTGTAAATATCATAATTTGGGCTTTAACACAAATTGTACATGTTATACCTTAGGTACCACAATACATCACAGGTAATGTCAGCATGTTCTAGGGGTGATATATATAAGACAGGTGTTTCCATTCACATGAAAGAGCCCCATCAAGGTACCAGGTGATCAAACATGCAGAAAGCTCCAGTCAACAAAAGGTAATATTGAAAGGTACAATGTATGTCTTACAGGTTACACCCAGTTTCTGCAAATAAAAGACAACAATGTTAGGCATGGTAGAAGAGGTTATTTTTCAGCTATGTTTCATAAGTGTTATACCTCCATCTTCCAAATTTCTTGATGTTCTCCCATGATGTCCTTGCCCACTGCACATGAGTAGCTGCCACTATGCTAAATGAGCATGGAATCAAACTAAGCATGTGGTATATATTTAGGGTCCAAGCTTCATCACACCACTATTTTCTTCAATACAGACCTCACCTGAAGCTGGGTAAGCAAGGTACCCTTCACATAGCAGAAAACTGCTCCTTTTAAGTACCAGTCTATGATGAGATTGTGTGAGTGTGCTTCTGTGTTGTAGGCACAGTGTTTGGTAATGTTGTAAGCATTGTACTAAATTTCATTCTGTTGCCCCTGAGGCTGGAGCCAGCCACTGGTTCTTCACTTCCTAATCAGTCAGGCATTGTTCCTATTTATCATTAGAATATTCTTATTTTGACCAGCTAACTGCTCCACACAGGGCTGATAAGCAACAGGCTATGAAAAACAATCTGTTGTATTACTGATTACATATATTTTGGAGTCTGTTCCATAAAGCTTGCACTACCTCCCCATGCCTTTCTGCAACCAGATGATAGCATGCCAGGTGTAATGCTGCCTTCAACTTGTTTTAGTCAGCCTCTAACAGTAGCAAGGTGTGTGCCCTCCATTGTTTTACTGCTATGAGCCATACAACTGGACAACATTGCATTTTCCTATTGTCTCTAAACTGCTGTAGTACCCTTTTGTAAGCCATCTAATTATGTGTACTGAGGGTGTTTATTATCTGTTATTCTCATATGTCTACTGATACTGTAAATGAATTTGTACCCACACTGGTACTGGTGCTGTTTCCAGTGCCACTCCCTTGAATTAAACTCACTATGAAAGCAGCATAGTGTAAAATGCCCAATTATTCTTCACCTCACCCTTTTTGCTGATTGCTCCCTACCTGAACTATACATATGTTGTCTAATCTGAGTTGGGAGGACCTTGTTTGTCTTCTGTTTGTATATCCAGGAAGAACTCCAACTCTGTAATGGCACATTAACGTCTACATGTAATTACTCTTGGCCACCTGCTGCTGAGCTTGCTTCCTCCTAAGTACCTCTCCCCACCAAATTCTTAGGGATATGGCAACAGTTATCCTGAAATAAATGCAGTGTAGTCTGAGAGTGTGCCAACACACAAGTAAGATCATCATCTAAAACTTTAGATGACTGAAAGCAAGAATACCCGTTACTTGATAGGTTCATAGGTGGTTACTAGCCTATTGACCCAAATGTCTTTACAAGCCTAGCTGTGTGTACCCAATATAATACTAGAGAAACCCAATATAAAGGATCTAACCTAAACTCAAGATCTTAGTTAGCAATGACTGCCCATATCTAGGAGGGTCATAGGTGAAATCCCCAGCAAGGAATTTATGGTTTTCCATTCAGTCATCCAGGCTACTCATAAACAGGGTCATAGAGGGGCTCTGTATGATGGGAATTGGCAGCCCATTCCAGAGGAGTGGCAACCTCTGAGAGAAATATCTGTCTCTCCAGCAGGCCCTATTTATGTTGCAGGCCAGGTTAAGGTCCCTGGAGCAAGTGACCCTTATCCCTTTGACTTGTGGATGTGCAGCATTTCCATTAGGTTTGGATCTGAAATTGCTATGTAGGTCAGGCACAAGTCTTTTCTAAGTAGTCTGTATGCTACTGAGTATACTGATGGTGACTTCAGTCTGTCAATGTATGACGTGCTGGAGACCCTGTAATTTTCCTTGTTAGAAATCTCTGAGGTCTCTCAAGTTGCTGAAGGTGCTTGGTAAGGTACATACCAAAGGGACCCTTGTACTCTGTTATTGGCCTGATAAAGGTTGAGTACATGGGAGTTGTGACCTCTTTCACTCTTGAGGCAGTGCCTTTGATAATAAGGTGATCAATGTAGAATGCCTTCCTTACTATAGTAGATACATGTTGATCAAAGTTTAGGCTACTGTCAACTTGTGTTTCGAAGTCTCTCACTATTGAGTTGTTATGTTAGGGTATTATTATATGATAGTCAGCAGGGATATCATTTTTACAGAAGGGGATGATAAATGCATTTTTAGCACTGAGTTTGAGTCTACAGCTTTGGCACCAACCATTAATTTATGTAAGTCCCTCTTGAAGTATACTGACATTGTTTGGGGATTCAGTGATTGCACCTAATTTGCAGTCTTTAGCAAACTTCGTCAGGCACACCTCCTCTGTTTTTGCCTGAACTTCTGAGAAGTATATTCCAAACAATACGGGGCCCAGCACTGACCCCTGTGGAACTCCACTGCTGACAGGTCTGCTGGTTGAGGTAAAGTCTCCAACTTTGACTGAGTGTTATCTGTCACTGAGCCAGTTAGCAACCTACCTGACAACATAAGGGTTGATATTCAACTTGGAGAGTTTATCAATGATGCCCAAATGTGGGATTGTGGCTAAGGCCCTTGCTAACTCAAGGTAGGTTGTGTGTACAGATTTGCCTTCATTTATGGCTCTGGTGACATTTTAAAGAAGTCTACCAGGTTTAACAGGTATGACCTGTTTTTGACAAAACCAATCTGTGTCAGATCAGGGGTTTGGCAAGCTAGAAGGGCATTAATGTCCATACTTTAAACATTTGTATGTATGTATGTATGTATGTCCTTATTTATAGGGTCAATGATGATTTGTTCCATGGCCTTACAGTTAGGTTGGTTAAGCTTATGGGTCTGTAGATTTTGTAGTTTGAGTCACACTTTTAATACTCATGTCAAGTGGCATATGACAAATGGGAAAAAATGTTACTTGTAAAACTAGCAATAAAGGGTCAGTGACCTGAATGCTGTTAGGAGCAGCTATAATTTCACCTTAGTCAAAATACCTCCTGTATGTCAATGTATGGGAGTGTGCATGTATGTATGTATATATATCCAACAACATACCACACATATAGGTGTGGGTATATCTGTATACATAAACAGACACACACACAAATTCACAAAAAGATTTATATATGCATGTGTGTGTATATATAGATATATATGTAGGTTCATAGGTTCATAAGATGAAATTAGGCTATTGGCCCAGAGCCCCTTATCAGCCTAGCCAAGAATTTTGCCCATGTTCCCACAAAGTTAGCACCTGTTTCCCTTATCCAGCAGGGACACAGGTGGGATCCAAGTGATGTATGTTCTGTTTCCCATCCAGTCATCCAGGTTCCTGTTAAAGAGGGCCATAGAGGTGCTCTGCTTGACACGGAGAGGGAGTTTATTCCACAAATGGGGGAGTCTGTGAGACAGAAATCTATCCCGCCAACAAGTTCTATTAATGTCACAGACCAGGTTGAGGCCTTGCATGCAGGTTGCATGAGTGAAATTTGACCTACGGATATGCAGCAACTCTATCAAGGCTGGGTCTGAGATGGCCATGTATTCCAGACAAAAGTCACCTAAGCAGTCAGTATGAGACTGAGTATTGGGACAGGGCTTTTATCCTATCAGTATAGGATAGGTGTTTGAGACCCTGGATTTTCCCTGGTCAGGAAACTCTGAGGTCTCTCCAGCAGCTGCATTTGCATGGCAAGGTACATGCCAAAGGGGCATTGTACTCAATAATGGGTCTGATAAGGGAGGAGTATAGGGATGTTATGACCTCCTTGTTCCTGGATAAAATACCCTTATTTATGAGGTGGGTCATGTAGAAAGCCTTCCGTACAATGGAGACAACTTGATGGTCAAAAGTCAGGTTGCCATCAACCTGGGTGCCCATGTCCCTCCCAGTTGATTGCGTGCTTAGTACATTGTTATTATAGTGATAATTAGAGAAGATGCCATTTTCCCCATTGTGTGTGTGTGTGTGTGTGTGTGTGTGTGTGTGTGTGTGTGTGTGTGTGTGTGCCTGTGTGTGTATCCACATGTGTGTGTCTGTGTGTGTGTAGACATACAAATATACGTGGATCTATAAAGACATAAAGATATACAGCAAATGCATTTTAAACAGCAATATGAATGATAAATACATAATGACACATGACACATGCATTTATTTAAATTATTATCTATTTCTATCTTGATAAGGGGGTAAGTGATCTCCTCAACACAGACATCTGAGTCACAAAGGAGACAAGACTGAGAAAAAGTTATGAGAATTCCAGTATTAACAGTGAAGTATACCACTAAAACAATTATGAGCACTGCATACAAAGTTTCAATAAAATGCACACATTATCACATATCTAACATTTACAAATTTGACAGACATTCAAGAATGCCTTGAACTGCAAGCTAGTCAGTAAGACATAGCAAGGCTGTTGTTTTACAACCACATGAATATAAACATAGGTTACATATTGCATACATACCTATGCACCAGGGGCAGCCCGTGCTATCGGGCTGCCGGACTGCAGCCCCCTCAACCAAAAAAAAAAAGAAAAAAAAAAAAAGAAAAAAATTTTTTTTAAAATTCACGGACTTTGCACATGCGCAGTAGTCCAGACTACTGCGAGTCTACTGCGCATGCTCGCGGCAGTCCGGCAATCCAGGTAGGGAAACATAGGAGACATCTGTGCACTTTTAAAGTGCACAGACTCGCTGGGAAAACGCGTCGGGGCCGGACTGCAACAGCAGCAGTCAGCGTCGGGACTGTGGATTAGGGTTTGGATCGCGGGAATCTCGCGGGACTATGGAGTATTGCGCGGGCATTTGGATTAACGTTATGGAGAATGGGCAGCAAGGACAGGTAAGTGTGTTAATTATTTTAGTCTAGAATGGTAGGGAAGTGTGTGAATGAATGTATGCCTATTTGAATGGACTGGTGTGTGTTTATTGTTTAGTAGGGATTAGGTCAGCTCCAGTTGAAAAATGTTTTCTGACCTCACTTAAGTTAGGAAGTCAGAGCAGAGAGTAATAAACTGTTAGTGATGTGGGATGTTTATATTCTGCAGTATGACAAGTGAATCTATTGGAGGAAGTAAACTGAAAGGATGCAACAGATGGTTCCAGCCTGCTATGTAATCTGCTCTTAATTTAACATTTTGATGGAACAGGATATGAGTTTTACTGCAGTGCTACTGGAAATTATACTGCGATAGCATCTATAGCTTCATCGCACACAGTGGAATACTTCTCAGCTGCAGCTGAGTTAACAGTTCTATAAATATGCAAAAGTATTTTTTAAATGTGTTACTCCCATTCTTTTCCTCCTGTTACAATATGTGAATATAATTTACTGTATAGCTTATATCCTTTGTCCTTATGAAAAAGAATATGCTGTTTATTTTTGCTATCTACTAAATACAATTCTTACTTTGCAGAAGCAATTGAAAAGAAATGATTCTTCATAGAGGTGTTTTTCCTCCTTAACAGAGGAATCATTTAAAGCAAACATTACACAGTGCTCTCTTGTTTAGCAGTAGTAGAAAGCCTACAGTTCCAAACACATTCACAACTATTGTACCTTTTTGCTGCACTGTGACACACACAGACATATGCAGATGCACAACACACATACACACGAGCACGCACTCACACACATAACACAAACATGAGCACGCACTCACACACATAACACACGTACATACACGCACACACACACACACACACACACACACACACACACACACACACACACACACACACACATGCACATATGCTGCAAAAAGAGCTGTAGAGCATATAGATGTGTATTTCTGGAAAGATCCGTACAGGAGAGAAGACATTGCATGATTGAAGTACAGGTTGCTTGCTTGTTTACACTCTATATAGTCTTTTGTTTTATGGTCTACATTAAAGGAAAAGTTTGGTTGTTGAGAAAGCTGGCTTCATACCAAAAGGAAATATTATTTGAGACCTGTGTAGAGCTTGAGTATCTTCTCTTGGAGATCAGAGCAGCAGAGGTATAAGGACAATTCTTTAGATTCTTCATAGCTCTGACCTGGTGAGCACAGAGACATTTTTAAACAAAATGAGAGATGTTGCAGGAGGGTATATTAAGAAGCTAATAGGGGAAGGTATGATTGAAAAAATACTTATTAATCCTTGGATCTCTTTCTCTGGAAATCTATCAGCTGCATAGCCATTTATGAATTTGAAAGGGGAATAGTCAGCTACAGGGCATGTATGTATGTATTTATGTATGTATTTATCCATTACTTTATGTTGATGACCTAAACATTATGGTGGATCCATTACTTTCAGATAAGCAGGGATGTAAAACAAATGAGATGTGTAACTACCCAGACACATAAGACGCAAGTGGACATAATGAGGTTTAACAGCAGCTCCTGACATGTAATGTAAGGCACATTTCCTGGATTAGTGTGACAACTTTTTAGTATGGCTTACCTCTGTAAATATATTACTAAAGAAAATTGTAAATAACACAGTTTCAGTCCATCAGGAATGTCACAGGTTATGAGTTGGATGGTTAAGTGTAGGTGTGCGTGTTTGTGTTTGTGTGTGTGTGTGTGTGTCTAAAACTGCAAAATCATGCATGTATAGCTGTCTTTGTACAGATCGGCAGTTCAGAAAGATTACATATTTCTTTTCTTTTTTTTTTTTCTTTGAACTCATATTTCTGTTTAGAGTTTAGATTTTTCTATGCAACTACTATAGATTATGCTATAAGGATGAATACACACTTAAAAGTATGGTTTATTGTTATTTGTGTTGATTTGTCAGCATTTGGCTTATAATAAACTTCCATGGTTGTGAGGTATGAGACAACACCTGACACCTGTTTCACTATTAGGTATTCAGTTCTGGACTTGTATTTTTCATTGAAAGAATAACTGCTTTGTGTGTTCATTGTTTTAAATTCATATATGAAGGGAGGCTGATAATAATATTTTATTCAGTTATGTTTACTTGGTCTTCCTTCTATTGTTTATTATCAGGAGATAACCTGAAAACTTTTTTTTTTTTTTGCATATTAATAATGATGAGACATGCTGCTTATTGAACTATTTATAGAGCATTGAATAATCTGTCGTTAATTATAAAATGAGAGGTCACTTGCATTTGTTAAAAGTTATACTTAATTGTGTTATCAGGTTAAATGTGAGCTATTTTCTTAGGGCTTGTCTGGGTTTAGTTTATGATAAGGACCTGGTATTGGTCCACTACAATTTTACAATGTGAGAATCCTGGCCTCTGTAGTCTATTTTTGTAGGGTGCAGGAAATCCTAAAGGATAGGGACAGGAAGTGAATATTTTAGTCTTACAAGGGGTGATAGATGATGAGGAGATAATTCCTGTCAGAACGTCACAGCTGCCCCAACCTAACATTTCACAATGACAAGGATCTTACCTATCTTTGTGAGATAAGAGGCTTAACTGTCCCTTATAGGCCATTAAGAGGGGTCTGTACTCAATGGCCCCATATGATGCACTGTATGGATATTGTTTCTGGCATGTTGTGTGAGGCTGGCTTTGCATTTATAGTAGCAACCTGGCTGGAGGCTCACTTTGATTTTGTCTAGCTGTGGATGAACCAACATTTATCTGCTATTTTCAGACCAGCTATGGAAAGACCACTAAGTTTGGTAGCCTTCTGATATAGATCTTAACTTGAAGTGATCAGTTCCTTCTAACATAGCATTCACCTTATAATGTTACATTTTCCTGATGGGAGATCATTGAGTTCCTCATTAAATTAGTACTGAGTTACCACTTGACTTAGAGAATTCCATATTATTGTTATTATTATTATTATTATTATTATTATTTCTCAGGGGCATCAGACACTTTATTTTTCGATGAAACCATGAGATATAAAGGTGTTTGCTAGCAGCAACCTCTTCATTAGTTACAGATTTATTTAATGTGGAATTATTTAGATGCATTTTTTTTAGTTCTTCAGAGATTGTGCATATTCACTGATAATGGTGGATTGTAGAAGTTTGAGTTGACTTTTATGATGGAAATGTTCTGAATTGGGCAATTTTGTCATTATTAGTGCATGTGTTTTGTTTCATTGTTTACTGGAAAAATGTTCAAAACAATAGGAAGGTGTATCAAAGAGCACATGTATGTTTCATATGCAAGGGGCCTATGATTTGAAAACAGCCCAGAATTAATCTTTATCTGCCACTGGTAAAATGTATTTTCTTTGAATGTGGGTTTCAATGCTGTTTCAAAGAATGTGAGTTTAAAGGGCAGAGAAGTTTTAATGCTAAGTTTGTTTAGCCGATGTCTTAGTGTTTGTGCCGTAAAATGCAAAATAAAACTTTCAAATGAAGTCCAAATCATCATAGAAATAAATCAGTATGCACATTAGTGTTTATGGTAAATGGAGTGAAATAGCCAATTAATGGATCATTGGAATGGCTGCAGGGGGAGGCTCCATTCGACCATGATTTTGTGAGGGGGAAGGGCGGCAAAGTTAGACAGCCCCAGCTGAACTATACCTCCCAACTGTCCAGATTTTCAAAGAATGAATAGATTTTTGCTTCTTATTTTTGGTTTGTTCCTCATAAAATTTGTGGTTTTCTGGCAAATCATTTAGGAATTAAGTCACTAAACAATGACACACTGAGTTTCAGACTTCATAACCTTCAGAAAAATGCATGCTAAAGTAAGACCTGTTGTTCTATCAACTGTTTCAGTTTATACAATAGCAATTTTTATTATGTCCCCCCCAATATATTTGGCCTTGTCCAGATTTACTGCATTAACAGGTTGAGAGGTACATGCAAATAAATTGCTTTATAGAATTAGGCATAGCCAAGCCTCTCAACTGTCCTTGATTTTGGCTCAAAATGTTGCTCTTCCCCTAATAATCCCTCCGCAAAATAGCAATTTTGGAAGAAAACATGGAGGGTTTACAATTAAGAAATAACTGTAATAATTAGAGTTATAGATTACTTTTATTTCAGAAATGCCTGTAGATTCTTTTATTTTGTCAGCTGCTCAAGTTAGCAGTACTAATATTAAAGTGTCCCTTCTTTGACAGGTTCCCAGCTGTATTGTGTGGCTATTTTATATTTTTTTGGTCCATTTTTCATAAAATTGTGTTTTTTTGGCAAATTAGTGACAAATCATTAAAGACTGAAGTTAGAAAATAATGACAGACATTTGAGTTTCAGATTTCATACCATTCAGAAAATTCATACTAATGCAAGACCTATTCTATTATCTTTCTAAGTTTATAAGAGCAATATTTTAAAAATTCTCCTTATTTTTGGGCCTTTGTCCCACTTATTTGTAAGGCTTTGTCCAGATTTCTTGCTCTGAGGTTGAGAGGTATGACAAATGTCAGGGTCATCACAGTCAGCCAGAGACATTTCAAATTGTAACATACTTGTTGCACCCCGCTCCCCCATGTAGTGACTCTGGATGTGTCAAAGCAAGGAAAGGAGTAGTTATGCAGGGTAAATGTGCAGAGTATCCCCCCCCCCCCCATCCAAGGTAGACACAAGTACTAGAGTGGCTTTTCATCTATCCTTGATTTTTGCAGAATGGTCTGGTTTCTGTCATATTTTTTGTACTGCTGATTTATGCTTATTACTCAAAGTGCCTGTTGCTCTGTGTTTAAGTAGCAATGCTTTAATGACCATCAGGTAAGCTTGGCTGAGATTGTAAGATGCAAGTAAGCTTTAATAAGCATACTGTTAAAGAACTGCCAACATTGAAAGCCTTTCTGTTGTTGCCATGTAGAGAATACTTAACTAGATAATGTATAAGCCTTGGGTATTGAAATGCATATGACAGTATTTGTAATAAAGGACAGGATTACATTATTTTAAGAAGCTCATTACACTTGGAGACTTCCAGTCATCTCTGCAGGCTTTACCCGTAAACTAAACAGAATGCCAATCGTGTGGTCCATAACCTGTACAGTAATCCTTTTAAGCAATGTATCTTGAGCTTATTTCTTGTTTGCTTTTCATTTTTTACTTTGATCATGTTTTCACTATGAAACAAGTAGATAGTTGTCAGGCAGCAGGTCTTTTTTGGATAAGGAACATTTTTACAAGTGGGAGCATCAGAGATTTCTACTTTCAGCATGTTACTTGGTACTTTAATAAAGCTGAATATAAATTAGAACTGCAGTGCAAGAAGTGGTTTGAGTTGAGTGCTGCTTGTTTTTCTTGTACTTGATTTTGACTGGCATTCCATTAATGTATTTAAAAAAGTAATTTATTTTTTCATGCCTCACAACCTTTTTGTTTCCATCTAGATATTAAGTAAGCTGTCATGCAGCCAATGCATTGAAATATTTTTATTCTTCTACACTTCATTTTGTCTTGATTGGACTCTCATAATGATGGTTTGGCACACACGGAAGTGTATTTAGTTAGTTTTTGTGGTTTTGAGCATAGCTCCTCCCCTTTCTAGTTGGCCGCACTCCTTCCCATTGACCCCACCCATTCAGCTATCTCCTGCAGCCCCCCTTTGATTTGAAGTCACCAGCCGCCACTGCTATGCACACTGATAGGAAAATATAGGGAAATATAGAGACTGCATTTGTCTCAACTTCAAATGGTAACCAGTGTAACTCTACTGCAGTCAGATATTCAGGAAAAGAGTGAAATATCCAAACATTTTACCACAGTGCAGGGATGAAAAAGAAAATAAAGTCAGTTAAATTCAGTTGGATTGGATCAATATTATACAGAAAGTTACTGTGTGGTTCCTGAAGGGTGTCAGCTAATGGGAAAATACTTTTAGTACAGTAACATGATTCAATTTCAAAGTTGCCTGACATGTTTTTATTGAAATGTTATAAGATTTAATTCTTCTAGAATCTTAGGATACTTGCAACTCAGCAGGTTTGTTTCCAAGAAGCAACTGTCCAATGCTGTCCTGTGAAATGAGGGAAACTGTCTTATAAATGTATGTCTGCATCAGTACATGCACCAATAAACAACACTATTGCTGACCATATGAAAAATAATTATCAGTGAAGGGAAAAAAACATGTACCAACAATCATGAAACAAAAACAAAAGAAAATACAATTGCCTAGATTGGGATAATTATTCCACTAAGTTTTACAAAAACAAAAAACAAAAAGTACACACTAAAGATGTTATTTCATTACTGCAAAGGCTTCAGATCTGAGTGTGACTAAATAGGATCTCTGGCTGAGGCTAAACGAGTCATTCAACTAATCTAATAGCCTATGGGTGGGGGAAGGAAAATATGAAAGGACAAGTTATAAATTGTTAGTATTAACTATAATGACCACCCCCCACTAAAGTTTATGAAATCTGACCTGTAGTATGCTAACAAGCTTCTCTGAAAATCTTGCCCGTGTATGAACATGTGCCTTACACAGCACTAAAATGTAAACAAAGCACTCTAGGAAGCAATTGATTTTAGAAATGAGATAATGCCCCTTTAATGCTGTTAATTATTTCTGCCTTCCATGGCAGGGCTAGCGATCTGGTGGTGTAAACCCTGGCTCTAGATAATTGTAGTGACACCCTGAACCCATGTGAAAAAATGGGAAAGGGGATTGTGGATGGATGGATGAAATTACCTCTGCCATGTCTGCACATATTTGCACCAATAATGCCATCACCCTGTCAGGCTTTTCTTCCAGTGCTGGTGTAGCATGCCACTGTGTACATATCACAATTGTTTCATCTGACATGTTGTTTGTTCCATACTTGCTTGTCATTTTATCAAACACTTGGATGGATTTTTTTCCAACATTCCGCCACAAACACTGGAGCTGTGGTAAATCAATATTGATTACACTCAATCAGTAATGGCAGGCATTCAAGTTTCACAATTGTTACTGCTTATAAAATGCATAACCCTGCTGCAATTTTTGATTTGCTAATGTTTTTCAATAAGACTCTCATTACATTTTTTTAGTAAACAAGTGCCTTGCAACAGCATATCCACCACTACAGCTGTAGAGCAACTGCATTATGCTGTAGTTAGATCAATGGCTTAATGTGCTGCAGCATTGTCACCCATGTGCGTTTAACTTCCTTGTGTTCTATTTTAGTTTCACGTTTAGTCGTGTTGATGGCATCGTGTTGATGGCATACTGTGCTGCAGCATTGTTACACATGTGTATTTAAATTCCTTGTGTTCTGTTTTAGTTTCATGTTTATTCATGTTGATGCCTTACTAGAATGCACTTTTGTTACCCGTGTGTACTTAACTTCCTTGTGTTCTGTTTCAGTATCATGTTTAATCATGTTGATGGCTTACTGTGCTGTAGCACTGTTACCCATGTGTATTTAACTTCCCTGTGCTCTGTGTTAGTTTCATGTTTTGTCATGTTGATAGCTTACTGTGCTGCACCATTGTTACCCATGTGTATTTAACTTCCTTGTGTTCTGTTTTAGTTGCATGTTTAATCATGTTGATGGCTTACTGTGCTGCAACATTGTTCTCCATGTGTATTTAACTTCCTTGTGTTCTGTTTTAGTTTTATAGTATTTAAATTCCTAGTGTTCTGTTTTAGTTTCATGTTTAATCATGTTGATTGCTTACTATGCTGCAGCATTGTTACACATATGTATTTAACTTCTATGTGTTTCTGTTTTAGTTTCATATTTAGTCATGTTTGTGACACCCGTGCCCTGGCCCAGCAATCAAGGAGCCTCAAGCCTCACCACTAACACCAGAGAGGGCACCTCATATATGAGGAAAGGATAACAAATACACACAGTTAAGTGCTATTTCCCTTAAGAGCACACAGAGATCACAGTCAGTCTGGGGCTTTTCGTTCCCTTGCTCCCCAGGTCCCTAATAAAACTCCCCACTGGCACAGCTATAGGGTTCAGGTCTCAGCCTAGTGGGCAAGCTAAAATCTCCAGCAACCTCTCTGTCCAACCAGTGCCTCATGTCCCTGCCCAAGTAGCTGACACACACACACTTTGAGATAAGAGTTTACACAACCACACAGACACTTCTGGGGAAGGCTGGCACAGGTTTTCCAGCTGTGCTATTTTTTACCCAGACTATATGGTAGTATCAGCTGCCACCACCCACTAATAATTATCAGCTACTCAAAGGCCCTTAAATGGGTGTCCAATTATTACTGTGCAATATTATTATCCAATTGTCAGATGTGACTAAACAGTCTCAAGGCTTCTTAGAGTGACCTGGTACAGGATCCTTATATACATGCAATGTACTCTTAGAACTTAACTTATCTCTGCACAAACCAGCCGCAGTTAAAAAGTTTTAAAATATTTAATAATAAATAATTAAAACCACAAGACAATATTTTCTACTACACAGTCAGTGCTGGTCAAGAGAGTTCAGAAATCACAAAGAAATACTTAAAATAAATCAGTACTACAGTTCTGACATCACAGAAAAGCACTTAGTCTAATCTTTATAATTCCTGGCTACTTCTAGAAGAAAACACAGTTCTAACATACTACTTACATAAAGAGAGCATAACACAGTGCTGAGTTGCATATAAAGACAAAAATGCTTAATATTCTCTGGTTCTCACTGTTTAAATCGAAACTCCAGTTCTGCTAAACATTACATTATCTTTTACACCTTCCTGGTGGTCCCAGACTGACAGAAACTGCATTTACATTCTTTTACACTTAGCAATAAAGGACATTCCACATGTAAATTCTGGTCATTAACTTTAGCCTTAAAACAATAAGCAGGAAGCCTTTATCTAGCTGGACTGGAGCTGACTTATAAAACATCAAAGGCAGTGATGAAAACATTTTAATTTCAAAGGACCAACAAGAAATTCTTGATTTAGCTTTCTTTACAGCAGATGTCAATGTTGCCACATTATGTTATGTTCAACATTCATATTTACAAATGATAGAATTATCTGCGCAATTCTATCTGGCTTGGCTGGCAGCCTTCATCCATCTCTACTAGTCTTTACACCCCCCCCCCTCCGCCGAAGAACTCAAGCTAGATTTTCAAGTGACCCTTGAGAAACGCTGTTTGAGAGGGTTAGGTCTATCTGAATATACCTACCCCATTCCTTGTCTTGAGAGTCCATCTGCATTGGCATTGCTACTCTCATTGCTGTGCTGCACTGACATATATGCTTGCAACCCCAGGCTCCATCTTAGCAACTTGGAATTTTGCTGAATGGCTCTGCTTAACCATATTAGGGGGTTGTGATCTGTCATAACAGCGAATTTCCTTCTATACAGATATGACTGAAGTTTTTGCAGTGCCCACACTATGGCTAGACATTCCTTTTCTACAGCTGCATAGCATTCCTCCCTGAGTTGTAGTCTACGACTGAGATAAAACACTGTGTGCTCTTCCCCCTCTGAAGAAATCTGGCTAAGTACAGCCCCCACCCCATGGTTTGAAGCATTCAACTGCACAACAAATTCCTTGCTGTAATCTGGACTGGCTAACACAGGGGGTCCTCCCAAAGCTTCTTTAAGCTTCTGGAATGCCTGCTGACATGCTGGGATCCATGCTAGGTTATCTGGCCTGTTCTTCCTTGTCAGGTCTGTGAGGGGAGCAGCTATGGTACTATAACTGGGGACAAACTTTCTGTAGTACCCTGCTGTCCCTAAAAATGCCCTCACCTTCTTTTTTGTAACAGGTGCAGGCCATGCCTGAATGGCTTAAACTTTGGCAGGTTCTGGTCTTTTCTTATCACTCCCCACTCTATGTCCTAGGTAGGAGACCTCTGCCATACCCACCTGACATTTGCTTGGCTTAATAGTCAACCCTGCCCTTTGTAGTCTGCCCAGCACCTCCCTGACATGCTGAAGGTGCTCTGGCCAGGAATGGCTGTAGACAAACCCTCCTGCTCCTGCTAGGATATGATCTACCCACCTCTGGAAAGTCACTGGGGCATTCTTATCTCAAAGGGCATCTTTGTGAACTCATATAAGCCAAAAGGAGTCACAAAGGCTGACTTCTCTCTAGCAATGGGAGTCAAGGACACCTGTCAGTAACCCTTGGTAAGATCAATGGTTGTAAGGTACTTACCCCACCCAGCTGGTCTAGAGCCTCATCTGTCCTAGGCATGAGTTAAGCATCCAACTCTGTGTGACTATTTAATTTCCTATAGTCCACACAGAACCTGGTGCTGCCATCCTTCTTTGGCACCAGCAAAACTGGGGAGGCCCAGGGACTGTTGGACTCTTGAATCACCCCTAGTTCCAACATCTCCTGTACCTCCTCCCTCAGAGTCTGTCTGACTCTCTCAAGCACCCTATAAGGGGCCTGACTAATAGGCCTTTGGGGTCCTGTATCCACCTGGTGCCGCACTAGGTGGGTGCACCCTGGTTTCCCAGTGAACGTGTCCCCAAATTCCTGCAACACTGCTTGGATTTCCTGAACCTGGGTAGGAGATAGCTGCTGGGACATTGCTACCCCTTCCACTGAGGTGTTAGCCTGAGCCTCACTGAGGAGATCAGTCCCCAGATCTCTCTCAGACTCCTCCTGCAATCCACTGCAAATGTTCAGCACAAGGGCCTCCCTATCATGGTAAGGTTTCATTATGTTAACATGATACAATTTGTGGCCCTGCCATCTGGCTAGCAGTTCCGCCATGTAGTTAACATCACTTATCTTTCTTACCATATTGTAGGGTCCCTCCCAAACTGCTTGCAGCTTGTTGTCTCTGACAGGAATGAGAACTATTACCTGCTGCCCCACAGCATACTCTCTAGCTCGAGCATTCCTGTCATACCACACCCTTTCCTGTTGTAGGGCATCTGCCAGGTTCTCCTGGACCAAGCCCATGAGTTCCCTGAGCCTTATCCTGAGGTTTATGATGTATGCCACTACAGACTCCTTGTGAGACTCACACTCACCTTCCCACTCATCTCGAATTAAATCTAGAGGTCCCCTCACCCTATGCCCATACAGCAACTCAAAGGGTGAAAAACCTGTGGATTCCTGGGGGACCGCTCTGTAAGCAAATAATAGATGGGGCAAGTATTTGTCCCACTCCCTCTTAAACTGATCTACAAATGCCCATAGCATGGACTTGATTGTAGAGTTTAACCTCTCAACAAGATCATTAGTCTGAAGACGGTAGGGGGTGTTCTTCATGTGTTTCACTACACAGGACTTCCACAGACAAGCCAGCAGGTCTGACATAAAATCAGCAACTCTGTCAGTCAGTATTTCTTTTGGGAAATCTACCTTGCTAAAAATCTCTAACAAAGCATTTGCCACCTTATCTGCCTCAATGGAGGACAAAGCCACTGCCTCAGGGTATCGTGTAGCATAATCCACTACCACTAGGATATACTTTTTCCTTGAGGAACATGGGGTACTGAGAAGACCCACAATATCCATAGATACCCTCTGAAATGGCTTCTCAATCACAGGCAAAGGAATCAAAGGAGCTCTCACCTTGTCTCCTGCTTTGCCTACCTTTTGGCACTGCTCACAGGTCCTGCAGTACCCTGTTACATTTCTGGAAATTCCAGGCCAATAGAAGTTCTGCATAATATGTCTTTTTATATGTTTTATGCCCATATGACCTGCAAAGGGAATATCATGGGCTATGACTAGAAGCGCCAGATGGTAGGCTTTAGGCACTAACAACTGCTGTACTCACTCACCTTCTAGCCCTCCTTCAGGGGTCCACTCTCTGTATAGTAACCCTTTGTCCCAGTATACAGATTCCCCCTTCCCTTTAGAATCAGGTGCCTCCCTAGCTACCTGCCTCAGGCCTTGCAATTTAGGATCTGAGAGCTGAGCCTGTCTCAACTCTCTCCTCGTAACCCTTTCCAGCTTCCACATGAAGTCTGGCATCCTCTGACAGTGGTGCCTCACTGTCAGCCTGAGTACTACTACTCATCTCTACCTTTACAGTCACTCTGTCCAAGGAATCATCAGTACCCACAAGCAGCTGTGACTCACCTTCAGTCTCTCTGCTACAGCATAGCTTCCTCCCTGAAGTAACCACCTCACCAGTCCTGGCTGCAAGCATGCAGTCTGTTTGGATCTCTGCCAGTCTACCAGATTTACCTGCTTGTCTCCACGCCTGACTGCGTGCAACTGCACAAGCACAGGGTACTGCACTATCAAAATCATTCCCTATCAGGACATCTGCAGGTATATCCTCAAACACATTTACTTGCTGGCTTCCTTTTCCACCCTCCCAGTCAAGGTGAACCCTAGCCAAAGGTATTTGGAATGGGATCCCTCCTGCTAAAGCCTTTACTGAAGTAGGCTGCCCAGGCAAGTTATTGCAGGCTTTACAATGGTTATATCAGAGGATGTGTCTCTCTTGGCAATGGCCTCTTTGCCATTTACTACAACAGGATATAGCCTCTGGTGGTAGTTTGGTACCCTTGTTGTCCCAAGACAACCTACTATTGGCATTTTGTCTTTCCCACTTACTGGCTCCCTCAACTTTGGTTCCCCACCTTGCCTCCATGGACACTTGTATGCCACAAGGCCACACTGGTTGCATTCAAGACATTTAACCCTAGCTACTGGATGTATACCTGGACTAGTGGCTTTCCCTGCTACTGGCAGATTCTGTTGTGGCAGTATGTGCTGCCCACCATGGGTTCCTTTAGCCCATGAGCAGTACTGGGTATCCCCTTCCTGTGCAGGGCTGTCCTACTTGCCAGGTATAGGTCTCCCATCTTCCCTAACTCATCTGAAGTAGCTCATTGTCTATCAGCTAACCAGATGCTCATGTCTTCAGGCAAAGTGCTAAGGGCCTGTTCCCTCACCAAAAGGTCTGCCAGCCCTTCAAAATTGGTGACCTGACACCCACACACCCATCTCTGGAAATAAGTGCTCATTTCAGCAAAATATTCACACGCACTTTCATCTGCCTTGCATCTATGCTCACGAAACATTTTCCTATGCATTTCAGGTGTTAGCTTAAACAGTTCTAAAAGACATTTCTTAACAGCAGTATAATAGAAACATGCAATGTCAGACATTTTAGCTAATGCAGTTACAGCTTTACCATGGAGTAAGGGGGTCAGGAACCGTACCCAGAGCCCTTGGTCATCTTCATACTGCTTACATACCCTCGCAAACATATCAATGAAACTATCAAAGTTATCCCCCTCTTTAAACTGTGGAAGAAATGTACTGACCTTTTGTGCTTCTGGGGTCCAGTTCCTCCCTTCCCCATTACCTCCTTGACTCTGGCAAAGAGTCAGCATTTCCTTCTCATGCTGCCTCTGCTTTTCTTCCTCAGCTTGCAGACATAACAGTTTCTTAATCTCCTCAGCCTGCAAATGTTGCAGTCTTTCATTTGCATCAAATTCCACATGCCTGGCCTCCAACTCAAGTCTCTTTTGCTCCAGCTGGATTTTTAAGTCCACTGCAGTAAGGTTGAGCTGTCCATTCTCTGAGGGAATTATGTCTTCACTGCCAGTATGTTGTCCTCCTGGTTGCTGTTTTCTGATGCAGCTGTAACCAAGGCTGCAATCAGGTCTGCCTTAGTCAGGTTTCCATGCATCAGTCCCCTAGTCTGGCACATCTCTGCCAGCTGGCTCCTTGTCAGATTTCCATACTCCTCTGCTAATATGCTGCCTGTTTACCGTGACTAACTAAGCCAACAAAAGAAATAAAACAATTGTGATCTGAACTCTGAGTATTCACTGTGTGGCTGTTTTAGAGTACAAAACATCTTCAAAGCTCACTGTATACAAGCTACAGGATTCACTCTACCCACACCACTACATGCCAATTAGTATTTGCCAACTAATTAATATGTGATGTGGATATCCCACCACTGCCAAACACAAATGTTAGGATATCCCACCACTGCCACCAATTAATATGTGATGCCCGTGCCCTGGTCCAGCAATCAAGGAGCCTCAGTCCTCACCGCTAACACCACAGAGGGCATCTCATATATGAGGAAAGGAAAAAAATGCACAAAGTAAAGTGCAATTTCCCTTAAGAGCACACAGAGATCAAAGTCAGTCCGGGGCTGGTCATTCACTTGCTCCCCAGGTCCCCAATAAGACTTCCCACTGACACAGCTATACAGTTCAGATCTAGGCCTAGTGGGCAAGCTAAAATCTCCAGCATCCTCTCTGTCCAACCAGTGCTTCATATCCCTGCCCAAGTAGCTGATACACGCACACTTTGAGATAAGAGTTTACACAACCACACAGACATGTCTGGGGAAGGCTGGCACAGGTTCTCAATCTGTGCCCCTTTTTTACCCAGACTATAAGGTAGTACCAGCTGCCACCACCTACTACTAATTATCAGCTACTCAAAGGCCCTTAAAACGGTGTCCAATTATTATTGTGCAATATTATTATCCAATTGGTAGATGCGACTAAACAGTCTCAAGGCTTATTAGAGTGACCTGGTACAGGATCCTTATATACATGCAATGTACTCTTAGAGCTTAACTTATCTCCACACAAACCAGCCACAGTTAAAGGGTTTAAAAATATTTAATAATAAATAATTAAAACCACAAGACAATACTTTCGACTACACAGTCAGTGTTAGTCAAGAGAGTTCAGAGATCACACAGAAATACTTAAAATAAATCAGTAGTAAAGTTCTGATATCACAGAAAAACACTTAGTCTAATGTTTATAATTCCTGGCTACTTATAGGATGAAACACAGTTCTAACATACTACTTACATAAAGAAGAGCATAAGGCAGTGCTGAGTTGGATATCAAGACAAAAATGTTTAACAATCTCTGGCTCTCACTTTTTAAATTGAAACTCCAGTTCTGATAAACATTACATCATCTTTTACACCTTCCTGGTGTTCCCAGGCTGACAGAAACTGCATTTACATTCTTTTACACTTAGAGCAATAAAGGGCATTCCACATGCAAATTCTGGTCATTAACTTTAGCCTTAAAACAATAGGCAGTAAGCCTTCATCTAGCCGGACTGGAGCCGACTTGTAAAACATCAAAGGCAGTGATGAAAAAATTTTAATTTCAAAGGACAAACAAAAAATGCTTGACTTAACTTTCTTTACAGCAGATGGCAATGTTGCCACATAGATTTAAGTTCAGCATTCATATTTATAAATGATAGAATTATCTGTACAATTCTATCTGGCTAGGCTGGCAGCCTTCACCCATCTCTACCAGTCTTCACAATGTTGCTGGCTTACAATGCTGTAGATTATTTACCCATGTGTATTTAACTTCCTTGTGTTCTGTTTTAGTTTCATGTTTATTCATGTTGATGGCTTACTGTGCTGCAGCATTGTTACCCATGTCCATTTAACTTCCTTCTGTTCTGTTTTAGTTTCATGTTTAGTCATATTGATGGCTTACTAGGATGCAGCATAGTTACCCATATGCATTTAACTTCCTTGTGTTCTGTTTCAGTTTCATGTTTAGTCATGTTGATGACTTACTATGCTGCCTCATTGTTACCCATGTGTGTTTAACTTACTTGTGTTCTGTTTTAGTTTCATGTTTAGTCATGTTGATGGCTTACTGTGCTGCAGCATTGTTACCCATGTGTATTTAACTTCCTTGTGTTCTGTTTCAGTTTCATGTTTAGTCATGTTGATGACTTACTATGCTGCCTCATTGTTACCCATGTGTATTTAACTTCCTTGTGTTCTGTTTTAGTTTCATGTTTAGTCATGTTGATGGCTTACTGTGCTGCAGCATTGTTACCCGTGTGTATTTAACTTCCTTGTGTTCTGTTTTAATTTCATGTTTAGTCATGTTGATGGCTTAATGTGCTGCAGCATTGTTACCTATGTGTGTTTAACTTCCTTGTGTTCTGTTTCAGATTCATATTTAGTAATGTTGATTGATTACTATGCTGTAGTATAGTTACGCACGTGTATTTATCTCACTTGTGTTCTGTTTTAGTTTCATGTTTAGTCATGTTGAGGGCTTACAATGTTGTAGCATTGTTACCCATATGTTTTTAAGTTACTTGTGTTCTGTTTCAGTTTCATTTTAGTAATTGTGATGGCTTACTATGTTGCAACATTGTTACCTGTGTGTATTTAAGTTCTTTGTGTTCGCTTTTAGTTTCAAGTTAAGCCATAATGATTCCTTACTGTACTGCAGCATTGTTACCCATGTGTATTTAATTTCCTTCTGTTCTTTTTTAGTTTCATTCTTAGTCATGTTGATGGCTTACTGTGCTTCACTCATGTCAACCATGTATATTTAACTTCCTTGTCTTCCGTTTTAGTTTTATGTTTAGCCATGTTGATGGTTCACAGTGCTGCAGCATTGTTACCTGAGTGTATTTAACTTCCTTGCCTTCTGTTTAGTTTCATGTTTAGTCATGTTGATGGCTTACTATGCTGCAGCATTGTTACCCATGTGTATTTAACTTCCTTGTGTTTTGTTTTTGCTTCATGTTTAGTCAAGTTTGTGGCTTACAATGCTGCAGCATTCTTACCATGTGAATTTAACTTCCTTGTGTTCTGTTTTAGTTTTATGTTTAGCCATGTTGATGGTTTACTATGCTTCAGGATTGTTACACCTGTGTGTTTATCTTCCTTGTGTTCTGCTTTAGTTTCATAGTATTTAACTTCCTTGTGTTCTGTTTTAGTTTCATGTTTTGTCATGTTGATGACTTATTATGCTGCAGCATTGTTACCCATGTTTTTTTAATTTCCTTTTGTATTATTTTAATTTTATGGGCGGCCACGGTGGTGCAGTGGTTAGCATTGCCGCCTCACAGCAAGAGGTTCCCTGGTTCGATCCTCGGCTGGGGTGAGTCTGCATGTCCTCCCTGTGGTTGCGTGCTCCGGTTTCCTCCCACATCCCAAAGACATGCTGCAGGTGGATTGGACACTCTAAATTGGCCCTAGGTGTGCGTGTGAGTGTGCCTTCTGTGGAAGGTTGGGCGCGGGCTGGCAAACTCGACACCGTAAAACTCTACCATTCAATGGACAGGTGATCCGCTGTGGCTTGACCCCTGAAGAAGAAGATTATTTTAATTTTATGTTTAGCCATGTTGATGGCTTACTATGCTGTAGTATATTTACCCATCTGTATTTAACTTCCTTGTGTTCTGTTTTAGTTTCATGTTTAATCATGTTGATGGCATACTGTGCTGTATCAATGTTGCCCATGTGTATTTAACTTCCTTGTGTTCTATTTTAGTTTCTTGTTTAGTCATGTTGCTTGCTTACTGTACTGTAGCATTGTTACCCCTGTGTATTTAGCTTCATTGTGTTCTGTTTTAGTTTCACGTTTAGCCAAGTTGATGGCTTACTGTCCTGCAGCATTATTCCCCATGTGTATTTAACTTCCTCTTGTTCTGTTTTAGTTTCATGTTTAGTCATGATGACAGCTTAATATGATGCACCATTGTTACCCATATGTATTTAACTTCCTTGTGTTCTGTTTCAATTTCAAGTTTATTCATGTTGATAGCTTACAATGCTGAAGCACTGTTACCTGTGCATATTTAACTTCCTTGTCTTCTGTTTTAGTTTCATCTTTAGTCATGTTGATGGCTTACTGTGCTGCAGCATTGTTACCCATTTGTATTTAACTTCCATGTGTTCTGTTTTAGTTTCATGTTTTTTTCTTCAGTACATGAAGACTTCTTTATCATTAAACTTTCTCTGTTACAGTCTATGTCAGATCCAGCATAAGGCTGCATAAGTGCTAGCAGAGGGCCCCCATTAATGTTAATGGTAAAAAAGACTGCCCGACCCACATACTTCAATCACTTGACTGATATGTTTTGCAGGGAGGGAAATGCTTTAGCAAGGCAGTTGTTTACTCCAAAAAAATGTAATGATAGTTTTATTGTTTGTCAGTTAGCTAAACCCACTATTTCAGGAGCACTCCCTGGTTAAGACACTTGCTCAGAGTAATGGACAAGGCAAATGGCAGTATAAAGAATCAATCCTTATACTCTTGACTATAGTAAGTGGCTCATTAAGGGTAACACAAGTAGGCAAATGGCAGTGAAAGGAGTCAACACCTATACCATTGACTATAGAAAACAGCTCATTAAGATCTTAGAGCCTTAATCCTCCACACTTACTGCCAAACATTCATTAACTTGTTTATTTTCTGATAAATCACTGAGGATTAAAATCCCTGAGGTTTTTCGTCCATAATGCAGTTATTAGAGTTTTATATTTCTTGTTGCTCAGAAAATCCATGTTTATGCAAAATGTGTTCTTCTTTTATCTTTTTAATTGAATTAGAGTGGTCTACTTCTTATCTGCTCCATTTTTGGAAAACATCTCTGAGTTTGCCTCATATGTACACCCTGTCCTTCATTATCTTTGTTTTTCTGGTAAATCACTGAGGATTACAATCAGTCAGTAATGGCAGGCATTAGAGTTTCAGAATTACAATTGTTTATAAAATACATGCCGATGTAGTGTCTATTGTTGTGTAAACTTTCAAAGCGAATTATAATCGTCTGGATCCTAAAGCTCTAAGAAGTTAACAAATTGCTTCTTGTAGTCAAAAATATAGGGCTTGCATCTTTCTACTTCCTCTTGTCTACTGTGTGACATTGAGCAAGTCACTTAAACAGGCAGTGTTCTTGGTCACCTGTGAAAAGGGGCACATTGTCTGGAGGGTTAACCTGTTTAACAAATAATAAAACAACATTTAATCTTTGTCCCTTGATTATTTTTAGCTTCATCCAGAATTGTTGAGGTAAAAAGTTGAGAGGTATTCCGGTTCATGTCTTGAGAAATGTGTGGCTTTCTTACAATCACTAAATAATGAAAGGGATGGAACTTTCAAACTGTCTATACTTCATAAAGTCCCTGGTAAGGCAAAGCTTGTTATTCTAACAACTTTCTAAGCATATAACATAAATATTTAGAATATGATCCTGACTGTATGTCTTTTTGCTGTAAAATTTGAAATAAAAGTTTTGATTTAAATCCAAATCTTTGTGATCATTACAATAGTAAAGAAGAAAGTAGCATGAACAATGACAAATTTGGACAGAGTTTTATGGTAACTGGAGACAGACAGCCAAGTAATGGGGTATTGGTATGATTGGGAAGGCTTGGTGAATTAATCTGCCTAGAGACCCAGGAAACCATGATTTGTCTCTATCTTATCTGCACACTGCATATTCGCAATGACCACTTACAGGTTTTGTCCCAGACGTTTGGTGCACTACTGTGGTAATGTCTCTAAATAAGGATTGCTCTATCAGTGACTCAGGAAATTAAAGCTCATCAGCCTGATAGACCTAATCTGTATAGCTATAGCTACAAGTGACCTCATAAACTATGCCATCAAAAATCATATTTGACTTAAGTACAGGATACAGAATATAGTAACGGATCTCTGCATTAAAACTCATATTCCTGGTAAAGTCTTATTTTATGCTAAGTCTTCAAATGTTTTTGTAACAGCTGACATGTTTTATATCACCATGTAATAAATGAAATATTGTAAAATGTTTCCACTGTAGTCAGTGTCGCAAATGATGTTTGAAATTTTTACCATACAAGGAGTGGTTATGTAATTAAAACAGCTCCCTATTGAAATGTTGGCTCTAAAAATGTCATGTGTTGGCAAGCTTGGAAAAAAATACTGAAAACACAAAACAGCAAATCTTGAAGATCGCTTTTCTTTGTAAGACTTACCCCCCAAGTAGTGTGCAATATGTGTGTGTGTGTGTGTGTGTGTGTGTGTGTGTGTGTGTGTGTGTGTGTGTGTGTGTGTGTTTGTGTGTGTGTGTGTGTGTATATATATATATATATATATATATATATATATATATATATATATATACATACTCTTCATCCTATACATCTCAAGGTCTCCTCCACTTTTACTCCGGGTTAACCTCTCACCTAGCTAACCTTGCTCATTTGTATTATGTATATATAACTATGCTGTAAAATCTAGCCTCAAGACCATTTGCCTGTCTTTTACACCTAAACAAAATTGTAATTGTTTGTTTCTTTATGAATGCTACATATTTATTTGTCAGTAATGCAAAGTTTCTTAGTAATTATTCATGTAACTATGTATTGTTGGAGCTTTTCTCCCCGGGCCTTCACTGAAAACGGGCTCCCCGTGCCCGGTGGACCTCCCTGGTTATCAAACTGGAATAAATAAATAAATAAAGAATGATAAAAAAATATATATATATATATATATATATATATATATATATATATGTATATGTATACACACACACACACACACACACACATATATATATATATATATATATATATATATATATATATATATATATATATATACACACACACACACACACACACACACACATACACACACACACACACCATACCTCAGAGAAGTATGTAAGGCCATTCTTTTGGCTATTCAGTCTCTTTATTTTGGACTCTTTTGTACTCTCTATTTTGGACTTTAGGGTATCCCGACATTTCCAAGGTTTACCGATTAGGCACCATAGCTATTCCGTATGTGTTTACTGTTCTGTATCTGCGGCATTAAGACCTACTTGGGAAGAATGTGCATTTTTAAGATGAGATGGAGATTGTATCCTGTTACACAAACTGAACAGGGTCTGACAATCCACAGGTGGAAGATAATAGAGAAATGGAATATATACTTTTTGGTACTCAGTGTGTATGAGGCTTTACTGGAAAAGCTCACCAGACTCTACTATACTTTGCTGTGAAGGAAAGGTTAGTTTGCTTTTTATTTGTTGTATTTTGTATTACTTTATTGCTTTTTATATTTTGAATACTGTGATTTGTTTTCTTTACATTGTGTTTTACTTGTATTCTCCTTTTTAACTGCATATTAAAACTTCAAAAGAGACCACAGCTCTGTCTCTTGTGAGTCAGGCAGAAATTAGAACTGATCAATTAAGGACTTATGCATATGATAGATGAGGTCACTTAAGGTTAATCATTTGTGAACTGAGGGGGTGGAACTAGCAACTAAACCTTCTATTTAAGGGGTAAAATAAAACATTTCAGAGCTTTACTAGAAAAGCTCACCAGACTTTGCTTCACTTTGCTGTGAAGGAAAGGTTAGCTTGCCTTTTATTTGTTGTATTTTGTATTACTTTATTGCCTTTTTATATTTTGAATACTATGATTTGTTTTCTTTACCTTGTGTTTTACTTGTATTCTGCTTTTAACTGCATATTAAAACTTCAAAAGAGACCACAGCTATGTCTCTTGTGAGTCAGGCAGACATTTTTTCCCACCCTCCCACCTGCTTACTGTTGTGTTCTTAAATACCACTGTCTTTCTAGTTGCCTGCCTCTTATGTTAATTTGACCATATATCTCATTTCCTCTCTGCTTTCACTGGTTTGTGTGAGTAAGCACAAAATTATCATTTTGTGAAATCACTCCCCTTCAATTATTTAAATTTATTGGCAATCCTACTGTATTCCATAGTACCAGAATACAAAAGTGATCACCCCTTTCAATCTATCTTGCTGTTTTAAAAATAGCAACTCTCCATTAAAACTTAACTTTTTAGACAGGTAAAACTTAAGTTACCTACTTTCACATCTAACTTATCTAGTGCATACTGCAGTGTTTAGGATAAACCATTTTTTTTTCATCTTACCTTTAAGCATCTCTGTGACTAGCACTTGCTCTAATACCTGCTGGAAAGCAATAGGAAGCCTTAAACTGATACAAACACTCAACTCTCCTTGTTAATAAGGAGAAATTAATCGTAGGCACTAACAGCCTATAATTGCAAAGTACCTTGCTAAGGCAAGGGAAAACAGCTCCTGTACTTTACAAAAAAGCAGCAAACCAGGCATGTGCAAGCTTCAGCTTCCAATGATATCTCATGTGAATCTGGGCATACTGGGGCAATGCAGGAATTGCCTCCTGTACACAGACAACCCTCTCCTCCTACCACCCAACACTACAACCTGTGAGAGATGCACTTACATAGCCAAACTGGAAGCAATGCTCTCTCTCCCCCAAGATTGTGATAGACAGTCAAGAGGAGAAGGTTAACACCCGCACTATAACTCAAGCAACACATAGCCCTTCTAAACCCACACCACCAACACCCACACATAGCAACATTAAATCCAAATATGCGGAGGCCCTTAACTGTAACCTGCCAAAGCAACAAGGACCTCCGAAGCTGAAATGCAAACAAACACCAATCACAAAGTGTCACATAGCTCACAACAGCAGTTTGCCACCCAGCAACAGCCCCTTAGGCAAGACAATGTAACTAACACTTTAGTCATAGGTGACTCTATACTCAGGCACACTGATGTCCCACTCACCAAGCTGAACAAGGAGAAAATTACAGTGAGCTGCCTGTCAGGTGCCAGGATCTGCCACATAATGCATGCACTCAAGTCACTCCACAACAAGTACAAATATGACTCTGTCATTGTCTATGTTGGAGTGAATGACTTGAGATGTACCTCCCTGGATATATGAAAAGAGACATGGAAGTGCTCTTGGATCATGTGGCCCAGGCAGGTATGACCCTAGCACTGAGTAGCATCCTGCCTTTGCCCAGAATGATACCACAATACAATGACAAAATGATTGACTTCAACAATTGGCTAAGCTTCTGGTGTCATTCAAAGGAGATCCAGTATCTGGGACGACATGATCGACAGACCACGATGCTTTGCCAGAGATGGTCTGCACCTGTTTGCCCTTGGATACAGGTTACTGGCTAAGGCTCTTGCCACCCCTATAGTGCCTTTTTTAGGCAAAGTTCAAATGACAAAACCACCACCATAACAGGTACAAGCATGCAAATTCTGAAGGTAATGCTACTCAATGCTAGAAGTCTAAACCTCAAAATGCACTCTCGCAAGGCAATCCTAAAAATGAAGAACATTGATATCTGTGCAGTAAATGAGACCTGGTTCAAGACTCCAGAGAGCATGCCTGCAATACAAGGCTACAACTCTTACCACACTTTTCGGCCACCAAACCAGGACTGAAACATTAAAGGTGGAGGAGTATCCATATTCACCAAGGATATTCACACCACCAGTTGCCCAACACAATGCATCTGAAATTCTCCAGGTGCAACTAACACTAGGTAAGACTGCAATCTAAATTGTAGCTTGCTACAGATCCCTCACCATGCCCCAAGATTCTCACTACACCTTTCTAAACATACAGGAAAATATTAAGATACAACCAAAAACCCTAATACTGGGTGATTTCAGCTACTCTGCCATTAATTGGGAAAACTACTCGTGTACCAACACCTTTGCCCAACGGTTCTTGGAATTCATAAATTCCAATGCCCTGGATCAACTAATCCATAGTCCCACCAGGGGCTCCAATATCCTAGACCTGGTCATTACCAACATGGGAAATCGATGCTCCATACCTATGGTCACCCCCTCGTTGGTCAGGCCTGACCCTAAGCTAATCGCCCTTAACATCCACATCCCACCCCACCCCGCAGTAAGGAAACCTCCATAAAAACTTCTCCAAAGCTAACTTCATGCTACTCAAGTCAAAAGTGACAAACATCATGATACCCATGCAGACGGGAATTGAAAGTTCGACTGCTGAATCCTACACTAAGGCACAATATGAGCACATCCACTCATGCATGAATCGTGCCATCCCAAATAGAACCAAGATGCTCTCCTCAAAAAAAAGGAAGCTGATCTGGTGGTCCCCTGCCATAAACAAACTTTACAACAAAAGGAAGAAACTGTTGCAGAAAAGAGGAAAATCCCAGGATGCAAAACACTCCCTTACCAGCCTCAGTAAGTAGCTGAGATCCCTCACAAAATCCTCCAAAGCTAGTTATGAAAATAAAATTGCCAAAGATTCCAAAGACAACCACAAGGCATTCTATAACTATGTCAAGAATCTAAATGGCAATGCTCAAGTCTGCTCTGAGCTACAACAGAAAGGTTTTAAATATACTGATCCCAAGGATATTGCCAATATCCTGGCAGATCACTTCAGTGCCAACTTCAACCCCTCTCACCCCCTAAATGGCCCATCTCAATACCAGAAGATTGCCAAATTCCAGTAATAATGGCCACACAGATAAAATACACACTCTGCAAAGCTAAGAATACAGCATCCATAGTACCAGATGACATCGCAGGCTGTGTATTACATGAACTACAAAATAAACTGGCACCTCACTTAAGTGTCATGTTTAATCATAGCCTCACCTCAGGCTTCATGCCCACTGAGTGGTGTATAGCTATAGTTATCCCACTTACCACCCCATCAGTCTGACCAGCCTGATCTGCAAGGCCATGGAATGTACTATCATGGAACTTATAAACAAAGACATTGGCAACCTTCAAACACTGGACCCCACCCAGTTTGGGTTTGTGAGGGATAGATCTTGTTTCCTGAAGCTGATTGACTTCTTTGAATCAGTCTTCAGACCCATGGACAAGGGTAAGGTGGTCCACACAGCCTATCTGGACCTCGACACGGCCTTTGACACCATCCTTCACTCTGGAATCATAGATAGACTAACTAAACTGGGCATTAATCCCTACATCACTCGATGGGTTGCCGACTGGCTTACTGACAGAACCCACACTGTAAAAGTAGCCAACTCCAAATCCAGCTCCAGACAAGTGACAAGAGGAGTACCTCAGGGTTTAGTCCTGGGACCTCTCTTGTTTGGCATCTACTTATCTGAAGTACAGGCCAACACTAAGGGACTCTGGCTAACAAAGTTCACAGATGACTGAAAACTGGGAGCCATAATCGAATCCCCAAATGATGTGGATACTCTACAAACGGGCCTTACAGAAACAGATGCTTGGTGCCAGAGCCATGGGCACAAGCTCAATGCCAAGAAATGTATAGTTATCCCCTTTGGGAAAAAACATGTACCCATGAACTACCACATAGGTGGCAGTACACTAAACACAGAAAGTGTAATAAGAGACTTAGGGGCACAGGTGGACAGTGGTCTCACCTTTGACAACCACATTGCCACAACAGTCAGGAAATCCTTCTATGTGGCACACCTCATCACTTTTCTTCCAGAAAAAAGGAGGTCATTGTCCCAATGTGCTCATCCCTCATTAGACCCATTATAGAATACAATGCCTTGGTATGTACCTATCAAGACATCTGCAAACCCTAGAAAGGCTGCAGAAATACCTCACTAAAGGAATCACTGGCCTGAAGCAGATGCCCTATGCTGACCACCTTAAAAAACTCCAGCTGTACTCTGTCGCATATTGTCTACTCAGAGTCTATCTCTGCTTAACATACCATGCCATGTCAAACCCAGAGCTATTGGACATGCTACACTTAAAGAAATCCCAATCTCTCGGAGCCACATGCTCCAGGGATTGAAACCTTGTCATCACAATAAACAAAACATGCTGGAGGGATAGGTTCCTGACCCAGAGTCTCCCCAGACTCTGGAATAGACTGCCCATACATGTTAAGCAGAGTGCCTCTTTGGCCCTCTTCAAAAGGAACCTTGTGGATTGGATGGGAGAAAGGAAACTCATGTCAGTCACCCTGCTAGACAGTGGTCCAGGGAAGTAAATAGTGTGGGAAGAAATAGCCAGGGGATTGTTATGGCTAGGCTTGTATAGGCCCTAGGGCCAATAGCCTAGTACCAACCCAATTAGTATGAAGCTAAGTTGTTCAGGAAGTACTAGTCTGTGATGTATCACTGACATGAAATGTTTTATCTAACCACATTTAATTGTATCACAAGGAACAACAGTAAAATTGTTATCCTTAGGTCATTAATGAAGCTTAAAGTATTGGTTATTACAAACCTCATTACACACGTTTAACATTTCTTTTTCAATCCTTAGGTCATTAAAGAAGCTTACACTATCAGTTATTACAAATGTCATTACACGTTTAACATTTCTTTTTCAGTCCTTAGGTCATTAATGAAGCTCACACTATTGGTTATTACAAACCTCATTACACATGTTTAACATTTCTTTTTCAATCCTTAAGTCATTAATGAAGCTTAAAGTACTGGTTATTACAAACCTCATTACACGTGTTTAACATTTCTTTTTCAATCCTTAGGTCATTAACAAAGCTTACAGTATTGGTTATTACAAATGTCATTACACGTTTAACATTTCTTTTTCAATCCTTAGGTCATTAATGAAGCTTACAGCATTGGTTATTACAAACCTCATTACATGTTTAAAATTTCTTTTTCAGTCCTTAGGTCATTAATGAAGATTACAGTTTTGGTTATTACAAACCTCATTACACATGTTTAAAGTTTCTTTTTCAATCCCTAGGTCATTAATGAAGCTTACAGTATTGGTTATTACAAACCTTATTACACATGTTTAACATTTCTTTTTCAATCCTTAGGTCATTAATGAAGCTTACAGTATTGGTTATTACAAACCTCATTACACATGTTTAACATTTCTTTTTCAATCCATAGATCATTAATGAAGCTTACAGTATTGGTTATTACAAACCTCATTACACACGTTTAACATTTCTTTTTCAATCCTTAGGTCATTAATGAAGCTTACAGTATTGGTTATTACAAACCTGATTACACATGTTTAACATTTCTTTTTCAATCCTTAGGTCATTAATGAAGCTTACAGTATTGGTTATTACAAACCTCATTACACATGTTTAACATTTCTTTTTCAATCCTTAGGTCATTAATGAAGCTTACAGTATTGGTTATTACAAACCTCATTACATGTTTAACATTTCTTTTTCATTCCTTAGGTCATTAATGAAGCTTACATTATTGGTTATTACAAACCTCATTACACACATTTAATATTTCTTTTTCAATCCTTAGGTCATTAATGAAGCTTACACTAACAGTTATTACAAATGTCATTACACGTTTAACATTTCTTTTTCAATCCTTAGGTCATTAATGAAGCTTACAGTATTGGTTATTACAAATGTCATTACACGTTTAACATTTCTTTTTCAATCCTTAGGTCATTAACAAAGCTTACAGTATTGGTTATTACAAATGTCATTACACGTTTAATATTTCTTTTTCAATCCTTAGGTCATTAATGAAGCTTACAGTATTGGTTATTACAAACCTCATTACATGTTTAACATTTCTTTTTCAGTCCTTAGGTCATTAATGAAGATTACAGTATTGGTTATTACAAACCCCATTACACATGTTTAAAGTTACTTTTTCAATCCTTAGGTCATTAATGAAGCTTACAGTATTGGTTATTACAAACCTCATTACACATGTTTAACATTTCTTTTTCAGTCCTTAGGTCATTAATGAAGCTTACAGTATTGGTTATTACAAACCTCATTACACATGTTTAACATTTCTTTTTCAATCCTTAGGTCATTAACAAAGCTTTCAGTATTGGTTATTACAAATGTCATTACACATTTAATATTTCTTTTTCAATCCTTAGGTCATTAATGAAGCTTACAGTATTGGTTATTACAAACCTCATTACACATGTTTAACATTTCTTTTTCAATCCTTAGGTCATTAATGAAGCTTACAGTATTGGTTATTACAAACCTCATTACACATGTTTAGCATTTCTTTTTCAATCCTTAGGTCATTAATGAAGCTTACAGTATTGGTTATTACAAACCTCATTACATGTTTAACATTTCTTTTTCAATCCTTAGGTCATTAATGAAGCTTACAGTATTGGTTATTACAAACCTCATTACATGTTTAACATTTCTTTTTCAATCCTTAGGTCATTAATGAAGTTTACAGTATTGGTTATTACAAACCTCATTACACATGTTTAACATTTCTTTTTCAATCCTTAGGTCATTAATGAAGCTTACAGTATTGGTTATTACAAACCTCATTACACACATTTAACATTTCTTTTTATAAGCAGATTCTGACTGTGATTTATTAACCTTTGTTTCAGGTATTTCTGGACTGACTATATACCAGAGCCCATCAGTTACTGGCAGGGAAGGGGGCACTGTTATACTGAACTGTACTTTGTCAAATGAAAGTCTTGGATCTGTCCGATGGTACAAGGAGGACAATCATCATCAGCAACAGCTCCTGTACTCAGTGTTCACAAGTGAAAAATCAGACCCATGAGTGACTAAGACTGTAAATGAAGGCCCTACAAGAGAGACTGATCATTCCATCACATTTACAAATATCACCTGGGATGATGCTGGGATGTATTACTGTGTGAAGTTTAAATCAGGCAAAGTAACTGTGACTGTATCAAGATCTGGAACCCAACGTTATGTGACCCGTAAGTACAAACCCTTTAAGTCACAATTGTAATATGGTGTGAATAAACATGGATGTATGCAAGCAGCACAGATGAAGTCTCTGAGTGCATAATTCTGCAACATTATTATAAGAAACTGTGGGATTAAACAACTGTACCAACTGTCACTTTAAAAGTAAAGGCAAAGGTATTATTATAGAACAACCATATTAGAATCACAGCAGTCTAAGCTAATATTAAAACCACATGATTTTGTCTGCAAGTTATTTGAAAAGTAGAACTTTTTTTCTCATTTATTCTGCATTCACCTGCATGGTCAGGACAGAATTTCTTCTGACTTCAACAGACAGATTTCATTGAAGAAATTTTGACTGTATCCATTACTGAACTCACTGACCATGTTCATATGAAAAGAAAATCCTTTGGTTAATTCAGTCATTATTTTTTCAGTTTGTTAACCAGATGATTGCACTGGTCTAAATATGATTTTTAATCACTACCCGGCCTCAAAACACAACACATAAACTTACAACAATATAAAGAACACACATTTTCACACAGACAACATGCAGTACAGTGCAGATACAATACAGCAATGCTCAAATTATTCACATGTAATGAAAATGACACATGGTACATAAGGATAGTACACACAGCTGATTCAAAAAATATTATACGACTCCCGATTAATATTCAAAAAGTAACACTCTGATTAGTCAGCTCAACCAGCGTGCCCATTGTAAATCTGAGCATATACCAATGGAAAAATGTCTGGTCGCCTGGGCATTTTTCCATTAATATATGCCATAAAAAATTCACTTTGCCTTCAGTAAAAAAATAATAAAGTTGCAAAACTGGACACTTGAAACCGACAAGAGAGATGGGACAGATAAAAATAAAAGAATAATCGGGTACATTATGAAAAACTAGAGAAATGTACCTGATTATCCTTTTATGTTCTATGTCCCATCTCTACCATACCTTCAAAGTGCCCTGGTATCTTGTTTTAAATAACAAAACAAAACAAAAAAAACAACAGAGATCTTCCTTTCTCCGTTGCTATACACAGCATCTGTCACACAGCACTGATGTACTGCGTAAGCATGGGAATAAAAGTTCCATACGCATGCGAAGTTCATCAAAAAAGCAGCGGGATATCCAAGGAAAGTGGAAGAATACCATGCAGCGATCATAAAATTACATTATTTAAGAAAAGTAAGTGATTTGTTCTTAAATAATGCCGTGATTAAACCATACCAACTGTGGGTAAATCTTCAATATACCACACCCATGTTGTCGGTTATTGCTATATTATAACATGCATTCCAGCAGAATTCTGGTGCCTTGTGCCATTTCCCATTATGGTCTGCCCCTCATCTTAAGAAAGGTCATCTTAAAATCTTATAGTTGAGGGCAAAAAAAAAAGACAGCAAAATTTAAGTAGTGGCTTACTACAGCCAAGTACCACTCATCGAGCACTGAGGCCCATCAGCTCTAACTGCAAATGTAGTATTGGTATTTTCGGCTGTGAATATTGAGTCTGCACACCCCCCTGATCAGTTTCAGCTGCTCCCACTCCCTAACACTTTCCTCCTTAGGCAGCTGCCTCCTTTGCCCCACCATAGCTACCGTCTCTGCATTCCAGTGCAAAGTTCAGTTAGAGACAGATTATATTTTCAGCCTACTTCACAGGTTTTGTTACTGACCGTTTATTTATTTATTTTTAATTATACCCATTTTCTCTGACACACTTACCTTCATGTTCTTTGTATAGGTGTCATTTTAATTTGGATTGAAAACCATGTAGTGTTTTCTAATTTCTGATTTCATTGGATAATTGATTGAAACATACAAATCCAGTCTTACTGAAAGGTGTCTCAATTATGGCTGAACTTTATTGCCATTTAGTGAATGTACACACTTCTGTGTGATTAAATAATTAGGTGACAGATGCAAACTCCCTCACAAGAATAGTATCAAACATATTACAAAACTGGCCAAATATTGTTACTGTACTAAATCAGACCACACGTTTAGGTTAGCATCTGAAACTAAGGATAATTATAAATCCTTCTTTGGCTACATTTGGAAACTAAGGAACAACACCCAGCATTGATCTGAGCATATTCAAAATGGCATCTCCTATTCTGATCCAGTTGATATGGCAAATGTCCTAACAAAGAAATTCAGTGTTAACTTTACCCCTAGATTTCTATTCAGCGTTTACAAATCCCTAAATGTCATACAGCCCCTATTATCAATAATTTAAGTAAAAGATCTGTTCTGCTGTCCTGCTTTTTATACTGTTGTTTAATTAATTTAAGGAAAAAAAGCATCTCTGCTTTTTTATTCTGTTTTCCATTGGACTTTTGTTGGCCATAGTATAGTTTGGATTCATACTGGCTGAATCCAGTTCTGTTTGGGATTGAGCACTAAAAAATCAAGACATCTTTTCTTGGAGAACCCCCCCCCCCATACCTTTCTGGCAGGAAAAGTACAGTAGGACTATCTAACTAAAGGTTTACTGGTTAAGGGCTTAGTCTGACCCTTTTCATTGGTTCAGGGCTCTGTCTGAGCTTTTTCATTGGTTCAGGGCTCAGTCTGAGCTTTTTCATTGGTTTCCTTGCAGTAACTGCTTTGCTCTTGTTTGCACATAGCACACCACCAAGTAGGGGTGGGTACCATTGGCAGTTTTAGATGCAAACATCTTGCTTGTTAAATTTCCCTAAGCACAGTGGTAGTGCTCCTTTGGAGGTTTCTTGAGGTCCTGCTCCATTGTTAGGTGCAACACTTGGTGCAGCCACTGAGGTACCATCTCAAGTCCCACCCACTAGCCCCTCCTTATTTAGATCTCTTCTCCTGTCCATCTACCTTACCTGGTCCTTCCTGTCCTCTTCTTGTTCTGCCCACATTGATTTACCTTGCACTATGGACAATTTCCCATATTCTCCAGCCAGCTTGGTTGACATGGGCATTCCGAGGCAGTGTAGCAACTACCTCATGTACATTAACAACCCTCTTATTCTAGTTCACACAAATTCAATATGTGAGTGATGCATCTATATTAAAAACCTAGAGTCCATGCTCTCCCTCACACAAGTCAGTACATCTGACATTGAGCAGGTTGTCAGCATGCACACCTCACCTCCTTTATTACCCAAACCAACAACACACATACCTACATTTGTGGAGGTCATCATCAGAAACCTACCTAAACATCACAGACCTCCCAAACACAAGCATGCTTCACATAATACATCCTCTTTGAAACACAGTACACATGATAGCTCACACACCAGTGTCTCACCAGATAAGCCCCTAAGGCAAAACACAAAACCAAACATCTTAATTATAGCTGGCTCCATTGTGAGACACCCAGATGCCCACTCACCAGGTTGGATAAAGAAAAGATCACAGTCAGCTTTCTGTCAGGTGCCAGGATCCACCACATCACACACCCACTCGAGTCTCTCAACAGCAGGTACTGTTATGACACAGTCATAGTCCATGTTGTTGTGAATGACTTGAGATGTACCTCACTGGACCTCACTGGACTATATGAAAAGAGACATGATTGAGTTCTTTGATTATGTGTCCCAGGCAGGTATGTCCGTAGCCTTAAGCAGCATTTTACCTTCACTTAGAATGATGCCTTAATACAAACAAAAAATGATTGACTTCAGTAATTGACTGTTTCTGGTGTCATTCTAAGGGGATCAAGTACCTGTCAGCCTGGGATGACATGATCGAGAGAACTTGATGCTTTGCCAGAGATGGTCTTCATCTATCACTTTTGGGATTTTGGTTACTGGCTAAGGCTCTTGTCACCCCATTATACCTTTTTTAGGCAGTGTCACAAGGACAAAACTCCCAACGTAATAACACCATCTAAAAACAAACTCAAGGTTATGCTGCTCAGAACAAGCAGTCTAAATCTGAAACTGCAGTCACTGGAAGCAGTCCTTTCTCTGGAAGATGCTGACATCTGTGCAATCACAGAGAACTGGTTTAAGACTGTGGAAAAACCCCAGCCATACTGGGTTACAATTCCTTCCACATGTTCAGACCTCACACTGAAGATGTGAGAACTAAGGGAGGTGCTATATCAATATTCATAAAAAGAAAATACACCTCAAGACTGGTTAAACATAGCGACTCCCATGAATTACTCCAGGTACAGTTGACTGTTGGTAAGACCCGTCTTCAAATCATTTCCATCTAAAGGACTGTCTCCATGGACCAGGACACCCACTCAGCATACCTGGATGTACTTGAGTTTATCAAGATATGACCAAACACCCTGGTTTTGGGTGACTTTAATTATCTGTCCATTGACTGGTTTAATTATATGTGTACTAAAACTTTCACCCATAGGTTCCTGGACTTCATTAACTCCAATGCCCTGGACCAGCTAGTTCATACCCCCACAAGGGGCTGAAACATTCTGGATCTGGTGCTCATCTAAATGAGGGATTGCTGTATCACCCCAAGTGTTATGCCCTCCCTAGTGAGGTCTGACCACAAATCAGTCTCATTGGAGATAACAATAATACCAGACCCTCCCCCAGCATGATGGCATAAACAGCTTCATACCCCCTCCCCCCACTGATGGAGAGGTTTGCTATGTTGAGATATAGACTAATGTTTTATACGAGCATCTATACAGTTGTATTAACTCTGTCATACCTGATGAAACCAAAGCAAGATCCTCAAAGGAGAACAGACCCACCTGGTGGACATCAGCCATTAACATGCCATACAATAAGATGAAGTTGCTGTCTATGAATAGGAAGTTACAGTGTCAAAACTGGAAGCACTCCCTCCTCAACTTAAATAGGCACATAAAACATCTTGTAAAGTCCTCTAAAGCTACTTATGAATCCAAACTAGCATGTCTAGCTAAGGAAAATCTTAAGGCATTCTTTAGCTACATCCAAAACCTCAAAGAAAAAACCCAGATTAGTGCAGAACTTGTAGTTCATGGTACTACATATACAGAACCAGTGGATATAGCCAACTTGCTGTCTGACAGGTTCAGTGCAAACTTCACTCCCCTGTCCCCGCCACATATAACACAAAGCATCCCTACAACCTGTCCCCACCTAGTATCACCAAGGAGCAAATGTTAAATGCCCTCTCCAAGTCTAAAGACAGAGCCTCAATGAGACCAGACAACATCCCAGGCTGCATTCTCAATGGATTAAAACAGAAATTAGTAACACCGCTGGATACCTTGTTCAACCACAGCCTTAGCATGGGTTTCATCCCTGCTGAATGGAGAACAGCTACCATCATCCCTTTGCATAAAGGGGGTGAATCTATGGAAACCAGGAACTATAGACCCATAAGTCTACCAGCCTTATCTGCAGGGCATTGGAGCTTTTCATCATGGACCTTATCAACAAAGATATAGGTAATCTATAAACATCTGACCCTACCCAGTTTGGATTCAATAAAGGGAGATTGTGCCTGTTAAACTTGGTGGACTTCTTCAAGACAGTCACCAAAGCTCTTGATGAAGGTAAAACTGTGCATACAGCCTACCTGGACTTAGCCAGGGCCTTTGACACCATCCCTGACTCAGGCATTATTGATAAACTCACCCAGCTGGGTATCAACCCATATATTGTCAGGTGGGTTGCAAACTAGCTCACCAATAGAACTCATACAGTCAAAATCGGAGACTCTACTTCCTCCAGCAGATCAATAACCAGTGGTATACCACAGGGGTCTGTTCTGGGGCCCCTATTATTCAGAATATACTTCTCCAAAGTACAGGCAAAAACTAAAGGTCTGTGGCTGACAAAGTTTGCTGATGATGGCACACTAGGAGTGATTATTCAGTCCCCTAATGATGTCAATATCCTGCAAGATGGACTTCCACAGACTAATGATTGGTGCCAAAGTCATGGATTTGCACTCAATGCAAAACAAAATGCATTGTCATCCCTTTCGGCAAGAGTGATATTCCTGCAAACTATTCCATAAATAGCAATATCTTAAGCAAGCAATCACTGATGAGAGACCTGGGCACGCAGGTTGATAGCAACCTTAACTTTGATCACCATGTCTCTACAGTAGTAAGAAGGGCATTCTATGTTGCTCACCTCATAAGTAAGGGCATTGCCTCCAGAAATAAGGAGGTTATAACCCCCTGTACTCTTTCCTCATCATGCCAATAATAGAGTATAATGCTTCCTTTGGTATGTACCTATCTAAGCATCTGCAGTAATTGGAGAGACCGTAAAGGTTTTTTTACAGAGAAAATTCAAGTTCTTCAGCATGTCATATGTGGACAGACTGAAATTACTGTCTCTTTAATCTGTGTCATAAAGACTGCTCAGAAGCGACCTATGCCTTGCATATAAGGCAATATCTTACCCTGCCTTAATGGAAATGCTGCACATTTGCAAGTCAAACGGTACACGTGTCACCTCCTCAAGTGACCTTAAGCTGATACGTGACATCAATAGAATTTGCTGGAGGGACAAATTTATCTCGCAGAGGTTACCTCATCTCTGGAACAGACGTCCAATCCTTGTTAAGCAGAGCCTATCACTGACCCTATTTAAGAGTAATTTGGAAGGTTGGATGGGAAGCCATAAATTTGCCCCTGGGGTTCCACCTGTGTTCCTCTTTGATGCGGATAATAACTTCTGATTTACTGTCTACCCATAACAGATACTCTTGGGAACAAGGGTTACCTTGGCTAGGCTTATAAAGGCCCTATGACCATTAGCCTAGTAACCTCCTATGATCCTATAAACTAACATGTACTAAAGATGTTATCTGAGACCAAAAGCACTGAATATCTTACAGCCGCTAGTGTCACAAAGAAACATTACTAAAGGTGCTGTCTGAGACCAGAACTACTTCTTTATTTATTGTTAGTGGATTAGATTAGCCACACTAGGGGTTTGATTTTCTTTTCAGAGTAAACCCAAGTTGGTATTATACTACTAGGGGAAACTTGGTTAGGGACTTGGAGAACTTGCCCTACTCTTTTCAATAGTTGTCATGAAATCTTTTATATTCACCTGCGCTACCTCCAACTCAAGCAGATGGGGCCTCAGCTTAATGTCTCATCCAAAGGATGGCATACTGAGAAGTGCAACAGCACCCCCTTATTCTGAATTACAGTATCAGCAATCAATCTACCTGGTGTGGGAATAGAACCCCAAGCCTTTTGCACCAAAGGTAAGTGTGCTACTTGTTGCACCATTGACATCCTTCTGTTGGAGTTGAACAATATACCTGCATGCTAAGCATATACTCTCAAAGCCATTGCTCAAACTTCTTAACCTTTTGTCCCAGAGGTTTGCTGTACTGCAATGGTAATATTTCTAAATAAGGGTGGCCCTACCACTGACTCTGGAAATGATTGGGTCATCAGCCTGATGAGCCTCATCTGTAAAGCTATGGAACATACTACAACTGTCCTCATAAACTACAATATCAAAAACAATAGTAGACTTAACCCTCAACATTCTAACTTTGAGAAGGATGATCCTGTCTATTGAATCTAAATACTTTCTCTTTGAGGGTTATGCAGGCTGTTGACAGTGGCCATTCTGCTCATACACCGTACCTTGACCTGGAAACTGTATTCAGTAATATACCCATGTGATTATTTTAAATAAGCTAAATGATTTAAACATATATTCCATTTGGAGAGATGGATATCAAACTGGCTAAAAGACAGAACTCACACATTTTGAGTAGCATATGCCTCATCACAAAATATGAAAGTAACAAGAGGTGTCCCCTTGGGATCAGTGTTAGGGCTTCTCCTTTTTGACATTTACTTTTCAGATGTCAGGAGCAGAAACTAGGACCTTTGGCCAACCAGGTTTGCAGATGATTCCAAACTTGGAGGTATTGTCAAGTCTTCCTCTGATGTTCAGACCCTTCAGCAAGAACTAACACATGCAAATACCTTGGGTACTGAAAATTGTCACAAATTAAATACAAAAAGTGCAATATTGTCACATTTGATAGACAACTCCTATGCTTAGTATGCTGCATAGACAATACCCCATTCTTCATCATTTTTACCATCATCAATTCCCATTCTCCCTATTTTTTTCTATATGGGGCAGAGTATTGTGCCAGCTGTCATGACTTCGTTCGTCTCAGTGTCACTATTTAACCTTCTTTGACAGCCATATCTGTAAGTCACAGGTCTTCTATCATGCAGTCTATCAATCCATCTCTTAGCTGGCTGTCCTCGTCTCCTTTTTCTTTCTTCTTTTCTCACTGCTTTTCTGAACATGTAACTGAGCCGCCATAATCTGTACTCCTTGCAATTTAGGCTGCTTTAACTTCTCCTCTGAAGTCCTCATTTATTCACCTGGCCCATGGTGTGCATCCTGCCACCCATCCCAGGCACTTCATTTCCATAATCTTGAGCATCTTTAACTGTGCTGCCATCACTTGACAGATTTCTGTACCATGCAGAAGTACTGGTCACACCACTTTTTGTACACCTTACATTTCAGCCTCTTTGGCATTATTTTGTCCATACTACCCATGACACTTTGTGTCAGTTGGCTGCACCCACTCTTTTTCTAGGTTTGACCTCCTCACTCAGACTTCCCTTCTCCTCAGCCACCCATCCCAGATACCCAAAGCTGTTAACTTGTTCTTCTATTTTCCCTTCTATCTTTATTATCAACTTGTTCTAATTCCCTCCATTTGCTGCTAGGATAGCTGTATTGTCTGTACTCAGTTTCATCCTATACACCTTCAGTTTTGCTTTCCATTCCCTTGCCATTTCCTGAAGTCCCTGTTCATTGGCTATTTGTAGTGCCATATCACCTACATGCAGCAGCTTTGTTGATCTGCCCCCTCTGGCCTGACGTCTAATGTAGTCCATTACCAGTACAGACAAGAATGATATCAGAGCTGAACCCTAAGGAACACCCAGTCCTACTGGGACTCCCTATGTAAGTCTGAACACTCTTCATACTGGTATCATTTGGTCCTTGTACATAGCATCCTCTGAATCCACTAGTGTTTCCAGGACTTCAAAGCATCACAGGGCTGCCCAAATCAGCTTTCTTGGGACTTTGCCATATCCTTTTGACAAGTCTAGGAATGGTCAGTTGGATACTTTCCTCATGTTCAGCTTTTTTGAGTCAGTTTTGCTGCATTCTGATTTAAGTATGACCTGCTCATCTCCCATTTTTCACTTAGTACTACTCTAAGTATTTGTTTTTTAGTCACCCTGTCCACTTCACTCATGCTGTGTGGCAGGAGTTTGATATATCTGTACTTCCCACAGTTGTGAGTCCCCACTATGGTCTTGTAAACTAGCAGTATAATGCTTTTTGTGGCTAGGAAAATCCAGTTAATATTCCACTATAAATGAAAATGTAATTTGGGACCTCTCTCTTTAGATCATCAGACAGTACCCATAAAATTCTTCCACCTAGCACAGCTAATTGCCCAGGTAACATCACCCCAATCTGAAGAGGTCACCTTTCCCTTATTGTAAGCATTGAGTAGGCCAGCAGACCCCTTTGGGATGTACATCACTAGACATATCAAACAAGAACAACTGTCTTGAAATTCCTACAAATCCTTTGAAATTAAGTGGGAGTTTTAATCTGAAATTTAGAGAGGATTAGATGCTTAACAGTGACATATAATTCTGAATAGACTCTAGCAAGATGTAATGTAGCTCAGTGGGTTATTGGAAGCCAGGGCTTTTTGGAACAGAATGCAGTAATGGGCCCTGGGTTCTACTCAAAGAAATTTGAAGCATGTTTTTATTTGCAGCAGAGCAAAAAGATACTGCAGGCAGACCATTCTGTAATGTTGGCAGGAGCATATTCTTTTTCAGGAATTTCCTTGTATCAGGTATGAGTATTCTGCAAAATATGATGTCATGTGTCCATAATGTGCTACATGCTAACGGCCGGGAATTTGTATAATTTATAAAGTACAAAACATACATTACTGAAGAGCAATTAAGAACATTGTCAATAGTTTAGTAGTTGTTTTTAAATTACATTGAGCAATGAGTGAAAAAGCTTTGCCTCATTTGAAATTTGCCATCAGGCTTGCATGCATTCACATAACGAGTGGAAGCAGGTGGCATCTGCTCACATTCTGTAGCTAGCAATACACCACTGCCTCTCTCTCTCTGTGTACCCCACCTCCACTCTATCTGCCCTACGACTTCTTGAATGCATCCATAATTTTACTGCTCACCATGCAATGAGTTTGATCATTCATTGTACTCACTACTGTCTCTCTCTGAAAACTGTTCCTAAGTTTCCTACTGAAGATGTTTTCTTTATCCTTCAGTCTGAAACTGATGTCCCCACATCCCCAGTCTTCTTTCCACTTCAGCTGTACTTTCTTAACTCCCCTTTAAAATATTAGGGACCTGGATCATGTCTCCCATACCTAGTAACCAAGGCCACCAGCGAAAAGTGACACTGCAAGAAGAAAAAACACTGCTCCAAAGCCACAAAACGGTATTTTAATAAACAAATGTAAGCATTTCCATTTCCAATGCTACAGAAGCATCATCAGACAAACAGATACACTACCTTACATCCTTTAAATACCATAAAAACATCACTTCCTTAAGCTAATCAGGCTATGTAGGTTGGTTACAGATGGTGAAGTACTCAAAGGAGAGATTGCAAAATTGGTTGGTATGTTCCTCGAAAGAGGTTACCCCAAAGATTTTTTGGATAGCACTATTTATTATGTTATGGAAAACAGGGATGTTAGATATAAGCCCCTTTTATGCAACAATGATGTGGGTTCCAACTCTATTAATCTTGATGGTTAAGGAACTAACACTCGACATAATTGGCATAACTTGTCACAAGTATTTGTTTTGCAATACAATCCGGGTATTTATTTATTACAGGACACGATTAACAAACACTGGGCATCTGTTTTTGGATCATTGGGACTTATGGGTAGGTTGGGTCTAGAACCCAAATTTGTTTATAAAAATAATAAAAACTTTAAAGGTATTTTTGAAACCAACAAGCAACAAGTGAATGGCCACACCAATGGGTGTGGAATGAAAAAATGTGGGGCCTGCCAACAATGCAGGTATATCCTGGAAGTTAATAGCTTCCTTATTCAAGGTTGTCCATTCTTGCTTACTGTTAAAGGTTAATATGACTGTAACACCAAGGGAGTTGTTTATATCAGTTTTTGTGCCACTTGTTCTGTTTTTTATATTGGCAAAACTAATGACCCCTTATGTATGAGAATTTATCAGCATCTTTATGCTATTTTGAGCAAAAATACAAGTAATGCACTTTATAAACATTCCACCACATGTCCTGGTTATAAGAAATATGTATTTGTTATTTTGGAAAAGGTGGGTGCGCAAGATAGAAGAGCTGACTGGTAGACCTTAGTGTAAAAAAGAGAACTGTATTGGCAGGTTCTCTTAAATGCCACTACCCCTCCAGGGCTTAATGAGCACATATCAATCAAACCAATTTTAAAGTTGGAAGCAGGTATTATTTGATTTTTATTACAAAATGATATATATTTTTTAGTATATAAAATAACTAATGCAATTTTATTATTGGCATTAACTTCTATGTTTGTACATATGTTTTTTAACTTTTAATATTCAAAATGGACTAGGATTTTATGAAGGTAACAAAATGTTTTGTAACTTGGTATCTTGCATTTTGGTGCCACCTTTCTTAGAAAGTGAGATGTTGCATAAAATGTTGTATAACGTGCCTTGCATTTGGGCTACACCCTCTCAAGGAAGTGAGGTTCATCCCTTAAGGAATTGATGCCTTTCTGGTATTTAAAGGATGTGAGGTAGTGTATCTGTTTGTCTGATGATGTTTCTGTTGCATTGGAAATGGATGTCTCCCATACCTGTTTTTGTTTTCAGGCTCCTGACTCCCACATTTTCCAACATTTCATCACAATATGACTGCTCCATTTCGCATACTACTCCTGTAGGTATCATCTGTGCCCTTTCCGGTAGTGCAGCTGCTCTATTACTGCATTGTTGGCAATAATTGCATGCAGTACTATACTCAAGATCTCACCTTTGCTCTCTGTTGAAGAGTATGATCAGCTGTTATGTGCAGTCTGCTCCTTGCAGGATGCATCCCAGAATCCTGTTGACATTGAAGCCTTGTTATCCTATATTTGATGGTCCATTGTCATGCTTATCACTACCATGAACATCTTCTCCTGGTCTGTCTTTTCTAGTTTAGTTAAACATTTAGTCTTCTCATGAACCTACATAGACTGACTTCCACAGTCCCTACTAGTGCTCCTATTTTGCTGTTGTCTGTGATTAGGCTAACCTTGCTCTTCATGCCTATTAATATGTCTGATACAAACACAGACATGAACACAGATCCAAACACTGAACTCCATGATATCCCACTGAGCACAGGCTTTTCCTGAGACAAGTTAACCTTACAACAGCAATTGGCATTGTCTGTGGTACCTCTTAATGATCTTTCCTGTGGCCAATGAGCTAGAACTGGAAAATATCAATGTTTACAGTGTCCAGTATTCCCTTACATTTACCTTTGAGTGGGATTTTTGAGAATCTCCCATTTTTTTTTTGGTGACTGCACCCTAGAGAGATCTGAGAGAACTTTGCTTTTCTAACTACTTACACCAAATATATAATTACATCCCAATGGGAAATGCTTTTGCTAGTTTCTTGGGAGATCTTGCTGCTGATGTATGATTTGGTTATTAGGTGTTAATATGCTTCACACTGCTTTATGTTACTCAAGAGATCACCTGCCTGGTGCAGATTATTATACTTTCACCATTGATTAACTACAGTTGACCCAGATAGCTAATGCTGTGTTTTTTCAGTGTTTTTCTAATATACGATAATTTATTTTGGTGTAACATTTATACCACTCTGATTTGCTATAAATTATACATCTAGAAAATGTTTTACTATCTCTGTTTTTCTCTCCACTATTCTGAAAGTAATCCAATAAAAGGGATCTAAAATGTTATATCCCATATAACCTATTAAGAATTCCAGAAGCAATTCTTGCCAGTTTTGCAGCACATTGTAAAATTCAGTTGCATATAGGTTTCAACTACAAATTACATAAAGACCCAGCTGGGTAAACACTTTACTAATTAATCAATATTAAAATCTTAGCAACAAGATTTGGATATTTCAGACTAAACAACAATGCTGGATTGCATAAAATGTGCTACATGCTACAGCAAGGCTTGTACCATATAACAATAATGCCATGCAGTGTAAACTGAATATGAATTTCCAGATGGGAACAAGCTGTGTCTGAGCACCAAGTTGTCCTTTGGTGTGGAATGCATAGCAATGCTATAAATCAGAGTTCCCATGGTTACAAAACTGCAGATAATAGGTTGTAGAGCAAAGAAGTGTCCACGATCTAGCTAGCATGAACCTCACAAGTTTAGGAGACAGCAGGTACCATGAGTTGGCATCTGCAGGCATAGGCAGTCTGAAAGTGCCCCTCAGTAATAAAATGCAGCACAGTGTATACCACTACTGTCTTGTGTCTCAGTAATAACATACAGCATAGTGCAAACACCTACCATTGTGTGTCTCAGTAATAACATACAGCACAGTGTAAACACCTACTGTCTTGTCTCAATAATAAAATACAGCACAGTGTAAACACCTACTGTCTTCTGTCTCAGTAATAACATACAGCACAGTGTAAACACCTACTGTCTTGTGTCTCAATAATAACATACAGCACAGTGTAAACACCTACCACGATGTGTCTCAGTAATAACATACAGCACAGTGTAAACACCTCCTGTCCTGTGTCTCAGTAATAACATACAGCACAGTGTAAACACCTACTGTCTTGTGTCAGTAATAGCATTCAACACAGTGTAAACATGTACTGTCTTGTGGTAGTAATAACCTACAGCACAGTGTAAACACCTACTGTCTTATGTCTCAGTAACAGCATACAGCACAGTATAAACACCTACTGTCTTGTGCCTCAATAATAACATACAGCACAGTGTAAACACCTACCACCATGTGTCTCAGTAATAACATACAGCACAGTGTAAACACCTCCTGTCCTGTGTCTCAGTAATAACATACAGCACAGTGTAAACACCTACTGTCTTGTGTCAGTAATAGCATGCAACACAGTGTAAACTTGTACTGTCTTGTGGTAGTAATAACCTACAGCACAGTATAAACACCTGCTGTCTTGTGTCTCAGTGACAACATACAGCACAGTGTAAACACCTACTGTCTTGTGTCTCAGTGACAACATACAGCACAGTGTAAATGCCTACCACCTTGTGTCTCAGTAATAACATACAGCACATTGTAAACACCTATTGTCTTGTGTCTCAGTAATAACATAAAGCACAGTGTAAATGCCTACAGTCTTGTGTCTCAGTAATAAAAAAAAACAAGTAATCTCTGAGGTATCCCTGAAGTCTCAAAACAACCCAATAAACAACTGTAGTGGGTTCAAAAACAAAACAGTGTAAGAAACTTCTCTGTGTGGAAGATTTTTAGTCCATATATCTCTAGTTCATCACTGTATATTAATCAGATCAGACAAAAGTAGTAGAAGTAGCGAACTTAAACTTGTCAAGTAAAAACAAATATATATATATATATATATATATATATATATATATATATATATATAAACAGTACAGAATTACTAAGTATTCAAAAGTAATCCAAGCAAGGAAGGCAGTCTGTTTCTAGTCAAAAATCCTTTATTAAGTACACAGACAGGTGATCCAAGCAAAACAAAAATAGAGTAATAGTTTCCTTACAAGCTTTTGAAATATATATATATATATATATATTTATATATATATATATATATATATATATATATTTATATATCTATATATATATATATATATATATATATATATATATATATATATATATACATATATATATATATTTATATATCTATATCTATCTATCTATATATATATATATATATATATATATATATATATATATATATATATATATATATATATATATATATATCATCATCTTCTTTCGGCTGTTCCCATTAGGGGTCACCACAGCAGATCACCTTTTTCCATTTATTCCTGTCCTCTGCATCTTGCTCAATCACACCAACCATCTGCATGACCTCTCTCACCACATCCATAAACCTTATCTTAGGCCTTCCTCTTTTCCTGTTACCTGGCAGCTTCATCCTTAGCATTTTTTTCCCAATATACTCAGCATCCCTCCTCAGCACATGTCTAAACCAACATAATCGTGCCTCTCTGGCTTTGTCTCCAAACCTTCCAACCTGGGCTGACCCTCTAATATACTTATTCCTAATCCTGTCCACCCTCGTCACACCCAGTGCAAATCTTAATGTCTTTAATTCTGCCACATCCAGCTGAAACTCCTGCCTTTTTGTCAATGCCATTGTCTCCAACCTATATAACATAGCTGGTTTCACTGCCCTCTTGTAGACCTTCCCTTTCACTCTTACAGGTACTCATCTGTCACAAATCACTCCTGACACTCTTCTCCACCCACTCCATCCTGCCTGTACTCTCTTCTTCACCTCTCTTCCACACTCACCGTTACTCTGAACTATTGACCCCAAGTATTTAAACTCATCCACCTTCGCCACCTCTACTCCTTGCATCCTCACCATTCCTCTATCCTCCCTCTCATTCACACACATATATTCTGTCTTAGTCCTGCTGACCTTCATTTCTCTTCTCTCTAGAGCATATCTCCATCTCTCCAGGGTCTCCTCCACCTGTTCCCTACTCTCACTACAGATCACAATGTCATCTACAAACATCATAGTCCACGAGGACTCCTGTCTGAGCTCGTCTTTCAACCTGTCCATCACCACTGCAAATAAGAAAGGGCTCAGTGCAGATCCTTGATGTAACCCCACCTCCACCTTAAACACATCTGTCACTCCCACTGCAGACCTCACCGCTGTCACACTACCCTTGTACATATCCTGTACCACTCTTACATGCTTTTCTGACACTCCTGACTTCCTCATACAATACCACAACTCCTCTCTTGGCACCCTGTCATATGCTTTCTCTAAGTCTACAAAAACACAATGCAACTCCTTCTGACATTCTCTGTACTTCTCCATCAACACTCTCAGAGCAAAGATCGCACCTGTAGTGCTCTTTCCCGGCATGAAACCATACTGCTGATCACTAATCATCATGCCCCTTCTTAACCTTGCTCTATATATATATATATATATATATATATATATATATATATATATATATATATATATATATATATTTTTTTTTTTTTATCAGGCAGCCCAGCCCAGCACACTACTATAAACAGGTCTATATCAGTTGAGCGAAAACCCTATTACATGAATACAAATACGTCGAACTGCATTGCGCAAAGTATGTAAACCTCGAACGTCCAAAACCACGAATTCTGAAATGTCGATTTGTTTTGGTTGACCCGTCTGCGGTATAGCTCCATAAGGTAAGTGTGCGATAGATAGGATTTTAGGGTTATAATTTGGGTTAAGGTAAGTGCATAGACAGGTAATGTATGTAAGATTTAGTGTAGTGTTAGATGTAGGTTTTTTTAAGTGTATGTATGTGTGTTATTAATTTTATTTGGGTGTATGTCTGCAGGGGAAGTGTGCAGCAGTTATGGACCTGCTGTTTTCCCTTCCCATTGCCTTCCTGTTTAAGCCCAGAGGCACGCTGTACAAACACAGTGCTCAGTTGGTTGGGCGGGTGGCCTAATGGTTAAGGTGTTTGCCTTACAAACACAAGGCGCAGGATTTGAGTCTCACAATGGATAAATGGCTGGGCTTAAAATGGCTTGCAAGTACAGTTAGCTTAGTACTAATCTATGAACCTATGAACCTTAGGGTTAGGGAGGGGTTAAGGATAGTGCATAGATAGTTGTGTATGTGAGGTTTAGTGTAGTGTTGGAAGTAGAGTTTTGTTAAATGTATGTATGCGGATTATTTATTTTGTTTGGGTGTATGTCTGTAGGGTTTGGTTAGTGTATGTATGTGGTTTATTTAATTTGTTTGGGTAGGTACTATGTAGCGGGTGGTGGGGTTGGCCGACTATGATAGTTTGATATTTTATTTTTTGTGGTTTAGTGCGTTCAGGATTTTCATGGTTCGAGGTATAGGGGTCGATGTTTAGGTATTCGCATAAAGGGATTTTCACTCAACTGATATAGACCCCTATAAATTATGCAAACACCTTTCCATCTGTTTTTTTTCCCACAGACTCTACACCACCGGTGTACACAAATGAGGAAATTGTACCTAACAAAAGCAACAAAATGATAGGGGCTGCATTTGCTCTCATAAATCAATATGTGGAAGAGGCTGAGGGTGGTGAGGATGAGAATGCTGATGACCAACCCACAGTGAGGAGACGGAGAAGAGTGTACAGACCCAGGGTAACCTACCAGGGGCTACATGAGCTGGAGATAGTGGGGCACTATAGGGTGGACAGGGACCTTCTACAGCAAATTGTTGAGCTGTGCCAGCCCTGCCTCACACACAGAACCAACAGAGGGGAACTCATCCTAGTGGATACCAAGGTATGTGTAGGCCTAAGAATACTAGCCACATGTACCTTCCAAAGGCCAACTAGGGATATCATGGGGATCTCACAGGCATCAGCATTCAGGGTACTCCACCAGTTCCTGGATGCCATGTCAGCACATGCCGGTGAGCACATATTTTTCCTCAACACCCATGAGGTGTTGACCAGCAATATTCATCTCTTCCACCAAATAGCAGAATACCCTGAGGAAGTGGGTGCTATAGACTGCACACACAAACAAATCAAAGCACCACCTGGCAAGTGGGGTAGAGTCTACATAACCACAAGGGTTTCCCCTCCATCAACTGCCAGGTCATGTGCGATGTCCAGGCCAGGGCAGTGTGTGCTGGCTGCCCTGGAAGCTATCACGACTCTCACATCTGCCATATGACGCAGCTGTATCAGAGATTTGCCAATGGGGACATCCCATATGGCCACCTAGTGGGGGATGCTGGTTACGCACTGGAGCCGTAGCTGATGACACCCATCAGAAACGCACACACACACAAACAAGAACATAGTGAGGCACATGCACAGACCAGAATCATAATAGAACATGTGTTTGGGATGCTCAAGTCATGGTTCCAGTGCCTGGACATATCCTGTGGAGCCTTGCAGTACTCACCAGCTACATGTACCCAAATTGTGATCATGTGTGCCATGCTACACAATATGATCTTGTGGAAACAGCTGCAGCAGAAACAGCATGGGGCAGGGCCACACAGCCCCCCACCATTGCCAAGGCCTGCTCAGGCTGACTCAGAGGAGGAACAACCTGAGCCTTCCCCAGTAGGCAAAAGGAGGCATGCTCAGTATGCCCAGGCCTTGGCAAAGAGGGTACACATAGCACATACACTGACATGGTAGGAACCCAGGGAATGACACCTCTCTCTGACTCGCACATACAGTAAAAGGGATGCCAAACATGACACTACCTGTGCTAAACCATGTATAGGGTGTGTACTATGTGCATCTGAAATAGTCAGCCCTCCAGTACCATCCTCAATACTGGCACAGCCACAGGGTTAGTCACTCTGCCTATCAATTGCTGAATGGAGTAGTATGTTTTGTTACTTGTATCTATGGTATAGATGGGAGCATGGAAGGGAATCAAGTAGCTGAATGGGATGCCAGCAGATGGTAGACACCTATATTGGCAGCATAAACTATGTAATAAATACTGGTGTCACCACAGTAGCCAGTATTAGACAAAGTGACAAAACCCAATGCAGGAAATGTGGTGGGCCAAATGTGTGTCCATAGGGCACACACATGCCAGTCAGTGAGGCTCACATACCAAACAACAGTCTCAGCCAGCAGGAGAGGCATAGACAAACACAAAGAAAGGCTGTGCTAAGGCCTCTGACTGATGGCTATGGAGAACAGCCCCCATCCAGACCTACACAGACAGACTACAACAGGTCAGGCAGTGGGATGTTACTTCTGAAGTGTAAGAAGTCTGAAACTGAAATGTAAGTCAATAAAACCTAAGAACTGTAGTACACTGATATGCCTCTAGTCTGCATGATAGGTCAGAATACAGGATGAAATGGAGTACCTGAAATACCAGTACAGTCAGAGCAAATGTGTACAGTTGTCAGGTGTGTCCCCCCCCACAATCCTATGTAGAAATGTAGTAACACGTATGTGTAGGTATAATAGTGGAGCACAGATAACCTGAGCTGGCGAAAGTAGCAAGATAGATTGTAGCACGTGTACAATATGCAGGGCTGTGTGTGTTAGGTTGGTGTGTGTTGTATATTGTGTGAGAGTGTTCAGCATGTAGGCATGGTGAGTTTTGTCCTGGTGGCCATTGGCCAGTACTGCCATGACAGGGCCAGGTTCTCACAACTGCAGTGCCAAACACAATGCATCCCAGCAAGACACATTCCAGCAGTAAGCCATAGTAATTGTTCGGATGTAATATCAGTCACCATCTGAAAGATGGACATGGCATGAATGTGGGCCCAGACATACAAACAGTACACAGGTGGAAGTACCCTAGACAGACAGTGTATAAAATTTTACTGTCAAATGGACACACCTTTGGAATTGTACATTAGTTGGGTTTGTGGTATGGAATACCAATGTTGTCTGGCCAAACACTGGCGGACCAGAAAGGTCACAGGTATGAAGTATTGAGAAACTGCTGATGTCCCTGCACAAGCCAGCATAAGTTTAATGTCCCATGTATATCTGTGAGTCAGCTGCAAGTAGCTTCCATAGCACACATGCACCCAACTCACCCACCATCAGCCACAGTTACCTCACAGGTCTTATCCCTGCTGTTGGGAATAAGTACAATATGACCTTCACTGCTGTATGGAAATAGCCACAGAATGCAGCAGGCTGAAGAGGCATCCCATGCAGGTGTGTCCCTAGCTGTAAACAGCACCCTGGCAGTATCCACACCACTGGATCAATAATGACAGAAACTACTGACATTAACACCTTGCACTCCTACCATGTCACCCCAGAGGAATATAGTGGCTTGCAGCCTGGGACTGTAGCAGTGACACAATGAAACCGCCTGCTACAGATGGCCTGCATCACTACCAAATTCCTTACACTCCTCTGTCAAAGGCCTGTGTCCCACCCATACCGCCAATGTATGCTATCTCATGGACTCCCATATAACAGTATAACACAGTCCACAGAAACCAAATACAAGGCCAATTCAACAAATCCCAGTAACATGTCCACCATGTCCTACTGCATGAACTGTGGACCAACCCCAAAATACTACTGGGATGAAGTGATAACTATAGGGAACTTATCAGATAATGTTTGCATAATGTTTGGAAGAGGATAGAATAACAGAGGGGTGGGGAAGAGCATGGATGCCATGGAGTGCGTGAAGTCTAAAACTCAGCCATGTGCACATACTATCCCTGCCTGTAAGCACAGGAATGGGTGTCTACAAACCTGCTTGTAAACCACAATGTGAAGGGGTAATGACCAAAATATGAGCCCTGCCTCTGGGTAACCTGTGTGAATCTGTACAGCTGTGAGGTTTGAACACAGCAGAATATGGCCATACTGTCAGGTAGATGGATTTTACCAAGGTGCTGAACCATTTACACAGACCCATCAGCAAGTGTCTGCAGCTTCCCCTCCAGAATGGCATGATTGTGCAAGTATATGTAGACTGCAGACCACAATACTGGACACAACTTCATTCACCCTGTGTTCTCCAGGAAATTACTGCAAGCAAATATGTATACCTGACAGTAGTTGATGACATAAAACATCACAGTGCAAAACAGTACATATGTCTAAATACCTCTGCTAACACCAAAACCACATAGCAGAAGTAGCGCAGACACAATTATCTACAGTAATCCACAATCCTTTGCTCATTTTGACCCCATATTCTCAACCGATCTACAGATATCCCACAGAAACAGGTTGCTTGCTGTAGGTGCAGAAAACAAAAGACTGTACTGGAGTACAACCTACCTGGAATGGATTCACACATTCAGTACAGAAGGTCATACTAGGCATGCTCCCACACTTAGAGAAACAAATCCCAACTACACACACCACAATACAAGTCTCACATAACTCAACCACACCACTGAATCAAACACATAAACACACTAAGACATACTCGGAGGCTCTGAGTAAAAATTTACCTAAACAGCAAAGGCCTCCAAAGCAGACACCCAAGCAACTGCAAACTCAAGACACCACACAAACAACACATAAAAAACATAATCAGTGTGCAAAGCAGTCACTGCCCTTAAGGCCAAATACAACACCAAACATACTTGTCATAGGTGACTCCATAGTCAGACACACTGACGTCCCACTCACCAGGCTGAACAAGGAGAAGGTCACGGTAAACTGCCTATCGGGTGCTAGAATCCGCCACATAACACAAGCACTCAGGTCACTCCACGGCAAGTACAAGTATGACACAGTCATTGTCCATGCTGGTGTGAACGACCTGAGACATACCTCCCTGGACTACATGAAAAGAGACATAGAGGAGCTCTCTGATTATGTAGCCCAGGCAGGTATGACCCTGACCCTGAGCAGTATCCTTCCTTCACCACGAATGATGCCACAATATAGTGACAAGATGATCAGCTTTAACAATTGGCTTAATTTCTGGTGTCATTCAAAGGGGATCCAGTGTCTGACTGCTTGGGATGACATGCTTGACAAGCCACGCTGCTTTGCAAGGGACGGCTTGCACCTGTCACCCTGGGATTCGGATATTGGCTAAGGCTCTTGCCACCCCATAGTGCCTTTTTAGGCAAGGCTCAAATTCTAAACCTACCACCCTAGAAAACAAAAATGGGAAGAAACTAAGGGTAATGCTGCTCAATGCCAGAAGTCTAAATCTCAAAATGCACGCGCTCGAGGCCCTTCTCAGTATGGAGAACATCGATGTCTGTGCTGTGACTGAAACCTGGTTCAAGGCTCCTGAGAGCACCCCGGCACTATCAGGTTTTACCTCATATCATGCTTTCCGGCCCCAAAACCCGGACCATACTACAAAAGGAGGGGGTGTATCCATATTCATCAAGGATACCCACACCTCCAGGTTGGTGGCTACGCACGAAGCATCGGAAACCATCCAGGTGCAATTAACCATAGGCAAAACTGCTCTACAATTTGTAGCATGCTACAGTCCACCCTCTCAAACTCAGGAAACCCACACAGCCTTCCTGAAAACACTGGAGGGTATAAATGTATCACCGAACACCATCATATTGGGTGACTTCAACTACCCGAATATAGACTGGGAACATTACTCAAGCCCCAACTTTCTAGCCCAAAGGGGCTCAGTTCTTGGCCCCCTATTGTTCGGCATCTACTTGTCAGAAGTACAGGCAAACATAGGAGGACTATGGCTGACAAAGTTTGCGGATGACTGCAAACTGGGTGCCATAGTGGATAGTACATCGGACACAAACATCCTTCAGAGGGGTCTCATGGAAACTGATAGCTGGTGCCAGAGCCATGGCCTGAAGTTAAACACAAAAAAGTGTATAGTCATACCCTTCAGGAAAAACAAGGTAACCCCAAGCTACCATATAGATGGCAACCCACTAAGCACAGAAGAGGTTATCAGGGACCTGGGTACCCAGGTTGACAGTGGCCTCTCGTTTGACACTCACGCTGCTAAAGTGGTTCAAAGACCTTCTACATTGCCCATCTGATCATGAAGGGATTCACATCCAGATCAAGTGAGGTCATTGTTCCCCTGTACTCTTCACTTATCAGACCAATGATCGAGTACAATGCCCCATTCGGGATGTATCTCACCCGACACCTGCAGCAATTGGAGAGACCCCAAAAATTCCTCACCAAAAGGATAAAGGGACTCCAAAACCTGTCATATACTGCCAGACTGAAGAAACTCCAACTCTATTCAGTTGCATACCGTCTGCTCAGAGGTGACCTGTGCCTGACATACAAGGCCATGACCAACCCGGAATTAATGGACATGCTCCACCTCAAAAAATCCAAATCCACCAGAACCACTAGAGCAAGTGATTTAAACCTTAGCACGGATATAAATAGGACATGCTGGAGGGATAGATTTATCACCCAGAGACTTCCCATGCTGTGGAATAAAATCCCGGTCCATGTGAGGCAGAGCACCTCGCTGGCTCTGTTCAAGAGAAATCTTGACCGTGGATGGGAGATCGAGGTTTACCCGAATCATCTCTGTGTCACTGCTGGACAGAGGCACAACAAACTAATGGGCACATTATTTCTAACATAAGGGGTGGCGTAAGCCACATAACTTTGGGCTAGGCTTATAAATGCCTTAGGGCAGATAGCCTAGTATAAACCTATGAACCTATGAACCTATGAACCATGTCTGACAACAAAATAATGAAAGGTTATACTGGGCATGCCCCCACACTTATGAAGCCCATGTCTGGCAACAACAGTGGACTATACATATCTGACAGTCACAGATGTTTGCACACCCACTCCACATTGCACACCAGTCATGCTTTGCACACACATTGGATAGGAATACACACATATATACAAGGACAACACACTATAATAGGCCAAACTTATACATACATAGATGTGTGGAAGAGAGTGACAGACAGTGACAAAGAGCCTCCCGTCATGAGGCCTGTCTCACCCAGCATACATCCAATTGGCTAAAACCACATGATGTGCAAATGTCAATCACTGTAGACATTTAGTTCTGGTATCCCACAGCACTATAGTGTCTGTGGGTGCTTGTGAAAACTGTAACATGACTGTACAAGTCATTATTCATCTAGCAGTTGTATACACAGTCCTGCCAAATGTAATATTGTGTGTGACTGAGTGTTGTGTGTGTGTTTCCAGAGGAATGGTGTATGGCCCATTCACACACACTGCACTCCCCATTGCCCTACTCTGGCAAGCCTGCTAATGTCATTCACCTTGAAATACCCTTTTGGTGAAGAAGTAGCCCTATAAGCTCCATGTCATGTGCTATAACTGTAATGCTATAGTGTGATGTACTAGTTACATAAGAGTTCTAATCCCAGAAATGACAACTATGTGTGTGTGTGTGTGTGTGTGTGTGTGTGTGTGTGTGTGTGTGTGTGTGTGTGTGAGTGTGTGTGTGTGTGTGTGTGTGTGTTTGGTTGTGTGTGTTTGTAGGTATCAATGCTAGACATTTAGTAGGGATCAATGCTAGACATTTAGCTCTGGTATCACTCAGCACTATAGTGTCTGTGGTTGCTTATGATAACTGTGTAACTTGACTGTACAAGTCATTATTCATCTAGCAGTCATATACACAGTCCTGTCAAATGTAATGTTGTGTGTGACTGAGTGTTGTGTGTGTGTTTCCAGATGAATGGTTTACGGCCCATTCACAGTCACTATACTCCCCATTGTCCTACTTTGGCAAGCCTGCTGTCATTCACCTTGAAATACACCTTTGGGGAAGGAGTATCCTAGTAATCTCTGTGGCGTGTCCTATCACTGCATAATGCTGAAGTGTAATGTACTAGTTAGGTAGGAGTTCTATTTCCAAACATGGCAATTGTGAAATTTTGTGTGTTTGTTTAGGAATCAGTGCTTTTGAGGCCATTCACAGTCACTACAATTTCCATTGCCCTACTTTGGCAGGGCTGCTGATGTCATTCACTTTGAAATACACCTTTGGGGAGGGAGTAACCCACTAAGTTCTGTGGTGTGTGCTATAACTGCATAATGCTGTAGGGTAATGTACTAGTTAGGCAGGAGTTCTAATTGCAGACATGGCAACTGTGAAACTCTGTGTGTGTTCATTTGTGTGTTTGTAGGGATCAATGCTTTTGTGGCCATTCACAGTCACTAGGTACTCCTAAAATGGAGAACATTGATATCTTTGCAGTAACAGAAACCTGATCCAAGGCTCCAATGAGCACCCCTGCAATACCAGGTACAGCTCTTAACACACCTGTCGGCCACCAAACCAGGACCAAAACATTAAAGGTGGAGGAGTGTCCATATTCACCAAGGATATTCACACCACCAGGCTGCTTGCCCAACACAGTGCATCTGAAATTCTCCCAGTGCAACTAACACTAGGTAAGACTGCAATGTAAGTTGTATAGCTTGCTACAGATCCCTCACCATGCCCCAAGATTCCCACTACACCTTTCTAAACATACTGGACAATATTAAGATACTACCAAACACCCTAATACTGGGTGATTTCAACTACCCTGCCATTAACTGGGAAAACTACTCATGCACCAACACCTGTGCCCAATGGTTCTTGGAAGTCATAATTCCCAATGCCCTGGATCAGGTAACCCATAGTCACACCAGGAGCTCCAATATCCTAGACCTGGTCATTATCAACATGGGAAATCGATGCTACACCCCTATGGTCACCCTATCGATGGTCAGGTCTGCCCATAAGCTAATCACCCTTAACATCCACATCCCTCCCCCACACCCCAGTAAGGAAACCTCCGTAAAAAACATCTCCAAAGCCAACTTCATGCTACACATCTCAGACATGACAAACGTCATGACACCCATTCAAACGGGAACTGAAAGGTCGACTGCTGAATCCTACACTAAGGCACTGCATGAGCACATCCACTTGTGCATGAATCATGCCATGCCAAATAGAACCAAGATGCTCCCCTCCAAGAAAAGGAAGCCAATGTGGTGGTCCCCTGCCATAAACAAATTTTACAACAAAAGGAAGAAACTGTTGCAGAAAAGAGGAAATACCCAGGATGCAAAAAACACCCTTACCAGCCTCGGTAAGAAGCTGAGATCCCTCATAAAATACTCAGAAGCTAGTTACAAACATAATATTTCCAAAGATTCCAAAGACAACCACAAGCCATTCCATAGCTATGTCAGGAATCTAAATGGCAATGCTCAGATCTGCTCTGTGCTACAACAGAATGGCGTTAAATATACTGATCCCAAGGATATTGCCAATATCCTGCCAGATTGATTCAGTGCCAACTGCACCCCTTCCCACCCCTAAAGGGCCCATCACAATACTGAAAGTTTGCCAGATTCCAGTAATAATGGCCACACAGGTAAAAACCACACTCTCCAGAGCTAAGAAAACAGCATCCATGGGACCAGACAACATCCTGGGCTGTGTACTACATGAACTACAAAATGAACATGTACCTCACCCATGTGCCATGTATAATCATAGCCACACCTCAGGCTTCATGCCCACTGAGTGGGGCACAGATGCAGTTATCCCAGTCCACAAGGAGGGACCCACTTTGGATCCTGGGAACTATCACCCCAGCAGTCTGACGAGCCTGATCTGCAAGGCCATGGACTGTATTATCATGAAACTTATAAACAAAGACATTGGCAACCTGCAAACACTGGACCCCACCCAGGTTGGGTTTGTGAAGGGCTGATCATGTCTCTTGAAACTGATTGACATCTTCAAATCAGACTCCAAAGCTGTGGACAAGGGCAAGGTGGTTCAAACAGCCTATCCAGACCTCACCAAGGCCTTCAACACCATCGCCCAGTCTGGAATCATAGATAAACATACTAAGCTGGCCATTAATCCGTACGTCACTCGATGGGTTGCCAACTGCTGTACTGACAGAACCCACACTGTAAAAGTAGGCAACTCCAAATCCAGCCCCAGACAAGTGACATTTGGAGTACCTCAGGGTTCAGTCCTGGGACCGCTCTTGTTTGGCATCTACTGCTCTAAAGTACAGGCCAAGACTAAGGGACTCTGGCTAACAAATGTCAAAGATGACTGCAAACTAGGAGCCAATATTGAATCCCCAAATTATATGGATATTATACAAAAGGGCCTTACAGAAAGAGATGCTTGGTGCCAGAGCCATGGGCTCAAGCTCAATTCCAAGAAATGTATAGTTATCCCCTTTGGGAAGGAACATGTACCCATGAAGTACCACATAGGTCAAACAAAACACTGCTGAATAAGTCCAAAATAAAAACAACAGTTGAGCAAAAAATCACCTTTACTAAAAGATAAAGCTTTCAGGTTAAGAAACCCTTTTTCAATGAATAACAATAGGTACACTCAAGACACCTGTATAAATACAAACCAGAGCATTATATGACCCGCAGCCAAGATCACATGATCAATTAAACTCATAATTATATAGCAAAATACATATAAAATCAAAACATGTCCACATATATATATAAATGAAAATAAAAATGTACATATAAACACATCTGGAAAAACAATTTTTAAACCAAACAATTATGGCAGCAAACACACATCAATTCCAAAAACAATTTCAATTATACAGAAGCTATGTTAAAATCACTTCAGTCTAGTGTGTTGTATCTTAACCAAGACAGGCTTTAATGAAACGCTTGCATTCAATCCAGGAAATATATCGGCTGATAGTCTCACAATCCATTCGTATTCTCTAAGATCTAATAAATTACATAGGTCCCCCCCCCCTCTAATAGATACACTTACACAGTCTATGACTCTAAACTTAAACCTATGGGTAATCCCACATCACTTAATATGCTTAGATAAAGCATTAGTTTCACTGCCCTTCCTTATGTTGGATTTATGTTTTATGATTCTCTCTTTGAGCTTCCTAACAGTTTTTCCAACATAAAAGGATGGACAGATTTCACACGTTGCTAAATAAACAACATTGCTTGTGACACAGGTGGCAGAACAATGAAAAATAAATACTTTCTTAGAAACAGGATGAACAAAACTATTATCATAAAGTGAATCAGCACTTTTGCATTTAAAGATATCACTACAGCAGCTACAATTATGGCAACAAAAAGTGCGATTCCGCAATACACTACATAAACCCGGTTTTATAGTATCAAAGTCTTTATACCCCAACATACTCTTTATAGTCTGCATGTTCCTATAAGTAAAGCGGGGCTTGTCACCCACAACTTTCCTAATATCTTCCTGTGCTAAAAGAACCTTCCAATATTTCATTATTATATTTCTAATGGTACATGACGTGGTATTATACGAAGTAATGAATCTCAACCCTACTTCATTCGATGAAGTACTTGACAACACACCCACATCCTCAGATGTCTTTGAGAAAATAGGTTCATACAATATGTCCCTATTAGATATAATATATTCTCTAGCCTGAGTCAGTAATGCCAAGGGATATCCACTTTCCCTAAACTCATCACAGATTTCACCTAATTGTTTTAAGAACACAGCATTGTCAGTGTTCAATCTACTGACCCTAGCCATTTGCGCTCTAACTATACCCTTAAAGACATGAGGTGCATGCATGCTGGACGCATGAAGATATCTACCAGATGACACCTCTTTCTTAAATACAGTTGTATTAATGGTATTATCCTGTTTAGTCAATGTAATATCCAAAACATTTATAAATGTGGTTGAAAACTCAGCCTTAAATTTCAAGAAAGAAGTTGTGCTATACAAATATCAGATATAATCCATAAGCTCATCTAGTGTACCCTTCCATAAAAGAAAACAATCATCTACAAACCTTTGGTAGAAAATAAGGTTATCATTCAAATACTTCACTCCATTAAACACATAATGCTTCTCCCACTGATACAGAACTAGACTGGCATATGTGTTCGCCACTGGTGTACCCATTGCCACCCGTTTGCTGCAAGTAGTAGTCTTTATCAAATAAAAATATGTTGTTTTTCAATGTCAGATCTAACAGCATAAAAATATTCTCTATATGCCTGACAGAAAACTTAGAACAATGCGTTAAAAAGTTCCTTATGGAGTCTAAACCATATTCAATGAGAATTACAGTAAATAACAATGTAATGTCCATGACCACCATATATATCTCATCACAGCTTTTATTTAGCCACTTCAAATCCATGTACCAATATTTAAATTTAACAAGGAAATCAATAGTGTCTTTAAGTACTGTCTTACAAGCATCTAGTAATGGCTGTAGCTGCCTCTGTAAATACAGAGAAATTGGTTCGGTTACCCAGCCATTGCCAGAGACAATAGGTCTCATCGGGGGGTTATCTTTAGATTTATGTATTTTGGGAATACCGTAGAGTTGTGGTATTATAGGGCAGGGTACAGTTAAAAAATGAAACAAATCTAAAGAAATATCATTTGACAGTTGGAGCTCATACAAACACATATTTACATACCTAATGTGCTTCTTCACTTCCAATAGTGATATCTGTTTAAATGCCACACTATCCCCAAGCAAAGATAATACTGAACCCATATATTTACCTTTATCCATAATCACTGTAGAACCCCCTTTTTCCGCTTGCTTAATTATAATACTTGAACTTTCCTTCAGCTCGTTCAAAGCCATATATTCATACTGTGTAAGATTAAAGTTCTTAAACACTCTCTTACATTTATAAACCTGTCTTATCTCACCTTCACAAAGATCATTAAATGCAATCAAAATAGGAGCATAATTAGGGTCATATGATGCTCTGGTTTGTATTTATACAGGTGTCTTGAGTGTACCTATTGTTATTCATTGAAAAAGGGTTTCTTAACCTGAAAGCTTTGTCTTTTAGTAAAGGTGATTTTTTGCTCAACTGTTGTTTTTATTTTGGACTTATTCAGCAGTGTTTTGTTTGTGATATCTTGCTTGTTCAGAAGTTGGGCTTTTGTCTGAAGCCTGTAGCAGCCAGGAATGGATTCACAGAATCATTTAAAATTTCTTTTTGAAAGAGAAATTAATCCTTTTTTACAAGTTACCTCTGATGTCTCGATGGCTCCGGATAAGGCATCCAATATATCTCCTTCAAGTGCACTTGGCTTTGAACGTAAGGTGCAAGTCTTGGAAAGAAAGGTTGGTGCCTTTAAGCGTTTGCAGTGGCAATGCTTCAGCTTTGATGCGTACATAGAAAAAGGCATAGCTCCGCGTGGCCTAAGGGTATTAAAGATGCCTTCTTACGGCAACACCTACCCGGAGTTACTAAAGCAGTGGCAGTGCTTGAATCTTAAATTGAGTCAAGACTACATGGCCCTTATGAATAAGTTTTTTACTGGTATAGAGAAAGAACTGAAAACTGAAATTATCATGATGGAAGATGAGTTGTTCTCTATGTCTTGCTTTAATAACATGCAATCGATTTACCAATCTATGATGGACAGATTGTGTTCTCTGGATGATCGTTTGGAGGCCGTAAAGAAGAAAAAATTACTTCGAGACATGGGTGACTATCAAGTGGGCAATATATTTTCTTGGCCTAAGAACGAAAGAAGTGATAATTATATAAATCGTAAAAATGGATCTACTAGTGCCACCAATAAACATGCTCTTGTGTCATCAAAATCTTCCATTCAAAGTGCACCTTTGGATACTTTGGATACTTTTCCGGAACTACTGACTGGTAATTTGAACCTGCCGCCAGGAGAGGGGCAATCTATGATGAGTGTATCAGATAGTAGCATGTCCCGGAATATGTCACCAATAGTAGACGCCGGGTCGTGTGTGGTGGATGAGGATGCCTCAGTGCACGCTAAAAATGCCGACGTTGTGACTGGTCTTGAAGGGGAAGCTAATGTTGGTTTACGTACATCACAACAAACTTTATCCAGCTTTTTCCACAAGCCTTTCCAGCTACAACAAGCGGAGCGTGTGAAAGAACGGGTCGCTATTTCAAGGTCTACTTCAAGAGGAAGAACGAAGCAGAGGGAATCTAATGTAATGGTGGATACAAAGCGTAAAAATGAGAGCCCGCCAAAACAGATGAAAATAGCCAGGAGGAAATGGCAGGTACTGTAAACCTTTCTACTTTCATCCTGAGAAAGGAACATTTTTCACTGTTAAAAAAAGGGCTTGGATTTATACCGACGCGCATGGAGGATGTTGTGAAGGTCCTAACTGATTTAAAACTTTTTATTAGATCTGTCGCCCTGAAGTTAATTTTTAAAAATGAACATTATGATTTGAATGTATGTAAAAGGCAGAGTATTTTTATGCCTAATTATGCTCCTATTTTGATTGCATTTAATGATCTTTGTGAAGGTGAGATAAGACAGGTTTATAAATGTAGGAGAGTGTTTAAGAACTTTAACCTCACACAGTCTGAATATATGGCTTTAAATGAGCTGAAGGAAAGTTCAAGTATTATAATTAAGCAAGCGGACAAAGGGGGTTCTACAGTGATTATGGATAAAGGTAAATATATGGGTTCAGTATTATCTTTGCTTGGGGATAGTGTGGCATTTAAACAGGTGTCACTATTGGAAGTGAAGAAGCACATTAGTTATGTAAATATGTGTGTGTATGAGCTCCAACTGTCAAATGATATTTCTTTAGATTTGTTTCATTTTTTTACTGTACCTTCCCTATAATACCACAACTCTACGGTATTCCCAAAATACATAAATCTAAAGATAACCCCCCGATGAGACCTATTGTCTCTGGCAATGGCTGGGTAACCGAACCAATTTCTCTGTATTTACAGAGGCAGCTACAGCCATTACTAGATGCTTGTAAGACAGTACTTAAAGACACTATTGATTTCCTTGTTAAATTTAAATATTGGTACATGGATTTGAAGTGGCTAAATAAAAGCTGTGATGAGATATATATGGTGGTCATGGACATTACATCGTTATTTACTGTAATTCCCATTGAATATGGTTTAGACTCAATAAGGAACTTTTTAACACATTGTTCTAAGTTTTCTGTCAGGCATATAGAGCATATTTGTATGCTGTTAGATCTGACATTGAAAAACAACATATTTTTATTTGATAAAGACTATTACTTGCAGCAAACAGGGGTGGCAATGGGTACACCAGTGGCGAACACATATGCCAGTCTAGTTCTGTATCAGTGGGAGAAGCATTATGTGTTTAATGGAGTGAAGTATTTGAATGATAACCTTATTTTCTACCAAAGGTTTGTAGATGATTGTTTTCTTTTATGGAATGGTACACTAGATGAGCTTGTGGATTATATCTCATATTTGAATAGCACAACTTCTTTCTTGAAATTTAAGGCTGAGTTTTCAACCACATTTATACATTTTTTGGATATTACATTGACTAAACAGGATAATACCATTAATACAACTGTATTTAAGAAAGAGCTGTCATCTGGTAGATATCTTCATGCGTCCAGCATGCATGCACCTCATGTCTTTAAGGGTATAGTTAGAGCGCAAATGGCTAGGGTCAGTAGATTGAACACTGACAATGCTGTGTTCTTAAAACAATTAGGTGAAATCTGTGATGAGTTTAGGGAAAGCGGATATCCCTTGGCATTACTGACTCAGGCTAGAGAATATATTATATCTAATAGGGACATATTGTATGAACCTATTTTCTCAAAGACATCTGAGGATGTGGGTGTGTTGTCAAGTACTTCATCGAATGAAGTAGGGTTGAGATTCATTACTTCGTATAATACCACGTCATGTACCATTAGAAATATAATAATGAAATATTGGAAGGTTCTTTTAGCACAGGAAGATATTAGGAAAGTTGTGGGTGACAAGCCCCGCTTTACTTATAGGAACATGCAGACTATAAAGAGTATGTTGGGGTATAAAGACTTTGATACTATAAAACCGGGTTTATGTAGTGTATTGGGGAATGGCACTTTTCGTTGCCATAATTGTAGCTGCTGTAGTGATATCTTTAAATGTAAAAGTGCTGATTCACTTTATGATACAAGTTTTGTTCATCCTGTTTCTAAGAAAGTATTTATTTTTCATTGTTCTGCCACCTGTGTCACAAGCAATGTTGTTTATTTAGCAACGTGTGAAATCTGTCCATCCTTTTATGTTGGAAAAACTGTTAGGAAGCTCAAAGAGAGAATCATAGAACATAAATCCAACATAAGGAAGGGCAGTGAAACTAATGCTTTATCTAAGCATATTAAGTGCTGTGGGATTACCCATAGGTTTAAGTTTAGAGTCATAGACTGTGTAAGTGTATCTATTAGAGGGGGGGACCTATGTAATTTATTAGATATTAGAGAATACGAATGGATTGTGAGACAATCAGCCAATATATTTCCTGGATTGAATGCAAGCGTTTCATTAAAACCTGTCTTGGTTAAGATACAACACACTAGACTGAAGTGATTTTAACATAGCTTCTGTATAATTGAAATTGTTTTTGGAATTGATGTGTGTTTGCTGCCATAATTGTTTGGTTTAAAAATTGTTTTTCCAGATGTGTTTATATGTACATTTTTATTTTTATTTATATATATATATATGTGGACATGTTTTGATTTTATATGTATTTTGCTATATAATTATGAGTTTAATTGATCATGTGATCTTGGCTGCGGGTCATATGATGCTCTGGTTTGTATTTATACAGGTGTCTTGAGTGTACCTATTGTTATTCATTGAAAAAGGGTTTCTTAACCTGAAAGCTTTGTCTTTTAGTAAAGGTGATTTTTTTGCTCAACTGTTGTTTTTATTAAGTACCACATAGGTGGCAGCACACTAAACACCAAAAGTATGATAAGAGACTTAGAGACACAGGTGGACATTGGCCTCACCTTCGATAACCACATCACTGCAACAGTCGGGAAATCCGCCTATGTGACACACCTCATCACTAAGGGATTTTCATCCAGAAAAAAAGGATGCCATTGTCCCACTATAGTCATCTCTCAGTAGATTCAGTATAGAATACAATGGCCCTTTTGGCATGTACCACTTAAGACATCTGCAACAACTAGAAAGGCTGCAGAAATACCTCACTAAAAGAATCACAGGCCTAAAGCAGATGCCCTATGCAGACCATCTTCAAATCTTCCAGCTACAGTCTGTGACATATCATCTACTCAGAGGTGATCTCTGCTTAACATACAATGCCATGCCAAACCCAGAGCTGTTGGACATGCTACACTTAAAGCAATCCTAATCCCTCAGAGCCGATCCAAACCTTGTCATCACAATGAACAAAACATGTTGGAGGGATGAGTTCCTGACCCAGGGACTCCCCAGACTCTGGAACAGACTGCTCATACATGTTAAGTAGAGTGCCTCTTTGGCCCTCTTCAAAAGTAACCTTGACGATTGGCTGGGAGATAGGAAATTCACCCCAGGGAAGACGTCAGTCACCCTGCTAGACAGGGGTCCAGGGAAGTAAATATTGTGGGAAGAAATAGCCAGGGAATTGTCATGGCTAGGCTTGTATAGGCCCTAGGGCCGATAGCCTTGTACCAACCTATGACCTATGAACCTATGAACTACACTTTCCATCGCCCTACCTTGGCAATCCTGCTGATGTCATTCACTTTGAAATACACCTTTGGGGAAGCAACAGCCCAGTAAGCTTTGTGGAGCATGCTATAACTGCGTAATCCTATAGTATGATGTACTAGTTAAATAGGAGTTCTTATCCCAGACATGGCAACTATGAAACTGTGTGTGTGTGTGTGTGTGTGTGTGTGTGTGTGTGTGTGTGTGTGTGTGTGTGTGTGTGTGTGTGTGTGTGTGTGTTTGTGTAGGTATCAATGCTTTTGATGCCATTCACAGTCACTACAACTTCCATTGGCCTACTTTGGCAGGCCTCCTGATGTCATTCACTTTGAAATGTACCTTTGGGGAAGGAGAAGCCCAGTAAGCTCTATGGCATGTGCTACATCTGTGTAATGCTGCATAGTGATGTTCTAGTTAGGTAGGAGTTCTAATCCAAGACATGGCAACTATGAAACTCTGTGTGTTTGTCAGTGGAGGGATCAGTGCTTTTGAGGCTATTCACAGTCACTACAACTTCCATTGGCTTATTTTGGCAGGCCTGCTGATGTCTTTCACTTTGAAATACACCTTTGGGGATGAAGTATCCCAGTAAGCTATGTGGAGCATGCTATAACTGTGTAATGCTGTAGTGTAATGTACTAGTTAGGTAGGAGTTCTAATCCCCGACATGGCAACTATAACACTCTGTGTGTGTTTGTTTGTCTGTGTAGGGATCAATGCTTTTGAGGCCATTCACAGTCAGTACAACTTCCATTGGCCTATTATGGCAGGCCTGCTGATGTCATTCACTT
>NC_056743.1:1848639960-1848724960 GCF_019279795.1 Protopterus annectens | reverse complement strand
AACCCTGCACTAGCATAAGTAATTAAAATCACAAAACAGAAGTTCAAAGCATATGTAGAATTTCAAAAGTCACAAAACATCTATAAATGTACAACACTCAATGTGAGCGGTGTCTCATATATTAAAATTGAATCAATCCAACTGCTTCAGGATCGTTAGAAAATATATACATGTACACATAAACATCCCATGAACAAGGCGCTAACGCCAGTATATTCAAATAATATTTCGATGGATACCTGATGTTATTCATGCATAAAGAGGTCGTAGGATCACTAAGTTGGTATAACATTTAGAAATAGATCCATTCTCAAAATCGCAACTCTTGCTGTGAAGACTACTGACTGCCGTACACCCTTGCCTGGTGAGTACGTCACCATGTAATGCAACGGCAACAAAACAGAACAGGCAGCTGACTTTCAGAACAATATGCGCGTATATCTCCTAATACAGCCAGCATATGATAATTAACTACATAAAGTGCAACAGTGCAAAATCTATAATAATAAATACATCAGAACACATGAGTTGATTTAAAAAGACAACGTATTAGAAAACTGTAAGTGCGTTGTCTACCATCTATGAACCTTCTTAAAACGTTCTCAAAGCATATGTAATCCTCACCTATCATTTTGTAAAAACAAGGTAAGGGAAAAACTTCATTACAGCAAACGAAGAATTATAAATTATCAATGTTTCCGATAAAAACAGGAACCGTATTTACAACATATACTGAGGGTGAAGGGAACAGAAATAAATAATAAAACAGATCTGTGACAGGTACGAGCCATGTGAATAGTGTAAAAGCCTATCCGACCCTCATATAATAACATCTAACAGGAATGTGCAAAACACGACTATTTTAAAAATTCCTGGAACAAGCATATGACATGAACAGTAGACCAATGAAAAAGTTGGTATACTGAAAATACCGAGGTACTCCTATGTTACTAACTTATATTAAAAACATGTGAGGAAAGATATGTGTATAATTTTGGTGCGAGATGTTTATACAAGCGATTTAATACCATAGCCCCTCAAAGTAAAGAACCTACATTACCTTATCCCTAAGAGACTCCTTTAGCCTACTGGAGTTAGTACAAACCGTTCCCACTCTAATGCTACACTATCCAAATAAACCAATTGAGTGGTCCTAGAATTAAAAACTGTAACAGTTTGTACTGAATAAAAACTAACATGCTAACATTAATATATAAAAAGAAAATAAAGTATATATTATGTCAACATAATAAATAATAATCAGTCTCAAAATTGCATGCATATGTAATCAAAGACAGAGAAAGAGAGAACTAAGGGTGGTGGTCAAAGTGGCCATAATTATCTCTCAATAGAAGGCTAAAAACAATATTAGTGTTTTGGTGCTCGTAATTTCCTTTTTCTTAAAAAAGGTTTAATCTGGACCTTATCGTTCAGGCCCGGATAATGGTCAGCTCTAAGTCTGATGATCCACTTCATCTCATTCTCTAGAGTATAGTTAATAATGTCTCCTCCTCTCGCACCTGGTATGATCTTTTGAATAACAAAAAACTTAAAACTATGACTAGTTCCTCTTTCCTTGTTGTGTTTTGCTAACGCATTGAACATAGAACCTACCCTGATGTGGTAGATATGCTCCCTAATACGTTCTTTCAGAGCCCTATTGGTTTTCCCTACATAAAATGCTGGGCATATCTCACAGGTGGCCATATAAACGATATGTATACTATTGCATGTAGTGTTCGTCTGGAAATTATATACACGTTCAGTAATAGGGTGGGTAAAGACTGTGGTCCCATTTATGTAAGTGCACTGATTGCATTTTCCACATGGCATCGTGTTGATGCTATTTGTTTGCTCCTTATGAGTATTATATTGATACCTGGGATTACACAAAATTCTTCTCAAATTGGGTTGGTTCTTGTACACTACCTTTAACTGAGGTCCCACTATATCCTTAATGTCCTTATCTAGTAGCAAAACATCCCAGTGTTTTTCCATGATATGTCTAATATTCAAAGAATCTCTAGTAAATAACATGGATGCTCTACAGATATTCATAGATCTGGGTGCTACAACCATATTTAAGTTAGGCGATGGTTCAGAAAAATATGGTTTGGCTTTATTCTCCCTCAGGGCTCCAACATCTGATATGGTGCGTTCAAAATCTGCAACATCATAGCCTCTTTGCATAAACTGATTCTCTAGTTCAGCTAATTCCTTAATGTAGCCTACCTCTGTGGGGTTCAACCTCGATGCCCTAATTACCTGTCCTTTCATGACGTTATCAAAAACATACCTAGGATGCATGCTTTCCTTGTGTAGTATAGTATTCCTGTGGCACGATTTCCTGTATACTGAGGTGTTCAACATCCCATTACTGAGCCTATTGATGTTGACATCTAAATAAGAAATCTGATCGTGTGAGTATGTGGTAGTAAATTTCAAAAAATTGGTGGAATGATTCAAATCAGTTATAAATCTCAAAAGAGTATCTACATCACTTTTCCAAATGAAAACAAATCATCCACGAATCTACGATAGATACCTACATGTTCCTTATAAAGATTGGATTCAAAAGGAAAGTCTCCTCCCATTGAGCCATAACAAGGTTGGCGTAGCTGTTGGCACAGGACGTGCCCATGGCTCGCCATCCTTTTGGAGAAACAATGCTTCTCCAAACATAAAGATGTTATTAGTTAAGACAATTTCTAATAATAAGGTAAGAAAGTCTATTCTCTCAGGAGTGAGATCAGAGTGTGCCTTTAAGTAATCTTGAATATATTGTATCCCCAATTCATTGGGGATCACAGTAAAAAGACTCACTACATCCAGTGTGACTAATAAGTATGATGCATGGTCTTCTACGTACTTCATGTAGGAATATAAATCCAAAAGGAACTGTTTACTGTCCCTCAGAATAGTATGGTTATCGTTAACCAAGGGTCTCAGATGGTATTCAACGAAAATGGACAAAGGTTCAGTCACCCACCCTTGTCCTGAAACAATAGGTCTCATGGGTGGTTCTGTATGTGATTTATGAACTTTAGGGAGGCCTTGTATAATGGGAATGAGGGGGTTGTAAACTCTAAAATAATTATATAGTTCTTTGGTTATATTATTAGATGCAAATAATTCATCCAATGTATAGGATATCTGTAGAACTTTCTCCTTAACAAATTCTATATCAATCTTTAAATACGAGGTCGAATCCTCAAGGAGGAGACACATTCTCCTATTATAATCAGTGACATCCATTAGTACTATCGGTCCTCCTTTATCTGCTGGCCTGATCACCACATTATTGTCATTTCTTAAATCTTTAAGTGCCTGCCTTTGTTTGTAATTTAAATTGCATTTAAATCTCATATCATGTGATTCTTCAAAATGTTTATGTATATCATTTTCTATCATCCTAGAATAAACATCAAGAAGGGGATGTAGTTGGGGAATGTATACGCTATTAGGTTTGAATTTCTCATTAATTTTACCTGTACTGGTGTTACCAAATTCTAATTTCAATTGTACATTCCTTATAAACATTTTAGAGTCAACTATGTAGTCTACAATATTTCCTTTCTTGGTGGGTATAAAGTTCAACCCTTTGTTTAAAACTTCCTCTTCATGTGCAGTTAGTATCCTACTTGAAAGGTTTACCACTAACGAATCGATTTCTCCCACATTCTTTTTAAGGTGGGTCCTTGTTGCTCCCCTCCAGACCCCTTTCTTTTTTGCCTGCCCCTGCTCATGGATCTCGTTCTCCCAGTTTGCTGTTTGTGTGCTATGGGGAAAGGGGTATTAGTCAACGTCTTGATCAGTGGTTCTGGATGTAAGCCACTACATTGTGTAGTTTTCCTCCTAACAACTGCTTCCTCTGATGTATGCGAATCAAAGGTATGTGTATGGTTCATTCCGTGTGGCCCTCCTGTTGTGTTATTCTCAACATTAGAATTATCTGTACTCCTCTCCCCATCTTCCTGAAAAACTATCTCAGTGTAAGAGACATTTCTATCTTTGTTATTCTTATTATTCATTTGCATTTCAATACTAGCAGTGTTACTAGTCACTGGTATACTTGAGTTTGCTATAGAGGTAGGTACAGGTGTATTTCTAGTTCTACCATTTGTATCATTTCTAAAAGCATTCCTTCTACCTTGTGTATCATTAGTGTTATTATTTGTAACATTAAATCTATCTCTGGGCCAAGTAAAGACATTGGAATTCTTGAAATCCCTTATGTCTCTTAAGATCTTATTCTTCTTCTGTTCTAATAACCTTCTTTCAAGTACTAGTACATTATCTATCACTCTTTCTAATTTAACATCAATGTTGTTCTTAGAATATTTTTTCATAATTGTGTCAAACATATTATTCACTTTCAATCTCAAACTATCTTCTTCAGGTTTATGAAAATTAATAAGCAGTTTCATATAATTATAACTGAGTTCCATGTTGAGTTGTTGCCATTGGTACAACAGGTCCGGTACACTATCACCTGAAGTGGGCATCTTCAGGATGCGTAGGCCCCGTGGTATGATACGTTTCTCCAAACAGGCCTCAAAGTAATGTCTTTGAATTTGTAACTTCTTTAATTTAATTGTTTCATGCTCCAAAGTAAACAGTTCTTCTTGCATAGTCACAGATTCCTCATTATATATGGCATCATCTGTTGAGTCAAGGACCGGCTCATATGCCAGTAATAAGTTTTCACTACCAGTCACACAACTTTGGAACCTGTCGGTTCCTGTATGAAAGTTCTGTCTTTGTGGCACATAAGGTAATTCAATATTGGAGGTATCATTGTCGGCCATCCCCTTGGATTTGGAAGAAGAAATGTAGATATAACTAAAAACCAACAACCAAAGTTCCAAACCTCGGGGTGTAGTACCAGCAAAATCAAACGAATAACAACTGATAAACAACAGTTGCTGGTATACACTATGGCACCAATACAGTACTGTATAGAGTCTCTATTCGGCTTAAAATATGCTCACCACTTCAAACAATGAGACACAGTCAAGTCGGTAAAGTTCACAAACATCCAATGCTGATGTGTTAAAGGCACAAATACAGCTCTCGTTTCTGCGATGAAAAATCACCAAATGCAGCAGTAATAAAAGATAAATTCCTTTTATTCACAGTAAGCGCTTTCGCCTTTCGGCTTCTTCAGACTGTTTGACAATAAGACATGGTTAAAATAAACATTTAAATACTCTAGTGCGACTACTCATTGGTTGGAACCATGAGCATGTCATAAAACACACAACAACTAGGACCGGAACTAACCCTGCACTAGCATAAGTAATTAAAATCACAAAACAGAAGTTCAAAGCATATGTAGAATTTCAAAAGTCACAAAACATCTATAAATGTACAACACTCAATGTGAGCGGTGTCTCATATATTAAAATTGAATCAATCCAACTGCTTCAGGATCGTTAGAAAATATATACATGTACACATAAACATCCCATGAACAAGGCGCTAACGCCAGTATATTCAAATAATATTCGATGGATACCTGATGTTATTCATGCATAAAGAGGTCGTAGGATCACTAAGTTGGTATAACATTTAGAAATAGATCCATTCTCAAAATCGCAACTCTTGCTGTGAAGACTACTGACTGCCGTACACCCTTGCCTGGTGAGTACGTCACCATGTAATGCAACGGCAACAAAACAGAACAGGCAGCTGACTTTCAGAACAATATGCGCGTATATCTCCTAATACAGCCAGCATATGATAATTAACTACATAAAGTGCAACAGTGCAAAATCTATAATAATAAATACATCAGAACACATGAGTTGATTTAAAAAGACAACGTATTAGAAAACTGTAAGTGCGTTGTCTACCATCTATGAACCTTCTTAAAACGTTCTCAAAGCATATGTAATCCTCACCTATCATTTTGTAAGAACAAGGTAAGGGAAAAACTTCATTACAGCAAACGAAGAATTATAAATTATCAATGTTTCCGATAAAAACAGGAACCGTATTTACAACATATACTGAGGGTGAAGGGAACAGAAATAAATAATAAAACAGATCTGTGACAGGTACGAGCCATGTGAATAGTGTAAAAGCCTATCCGACCCTCATATAATAACATCTAACAGGAATGTGCAAAACACGACTATTTTAAAAATTCCTGGAACAAGCATGACATGAACAGTAGACCAATGAAAAGTTGGTATACTGAAAATACCGAGGTACTCCTATGTTACTAACTTATATTAAAAACATGTGAGGAAAGATATGTGTATAATTTTGGTACGAGATGTTTATACAAGCGATTTAATACCATAGCCCCTCAAAGTAAAGAACCTACATTACCTTATCCCTAAGAGACTCCTTTAGCCTACTGGAGTTAGTACAAACCGTTCCCACTCTAATGCTACACTATCCAAATAAACCAATTGAGTGGTCCTAGAATTAAAAACTGTAACAGTTTGTACTGAATAAAAACTAACATGCTAACATTAATATATAAAAGAAAATAAAGTATATATTATGTCAACATAATAAATAATAATCAGTCTCAAAATTGCATGCATATGTAATCAAAGACAGAGAAAGAGAGAACTAAGGGTGGTGGTCAAAGTGGCCATAATTATCTCTCAATAGAAGGCTAAAACAATATTAGTGTTTTGGTGCTCGTAATTTCCTTTTTCTTAAAAAAGGTTTAATCTGGACCTTATCGTTCAGGCCCGGATAATGGTCAGCTCTAAGTCTGATGATCCACTTCATCTCATTCTCTAGAGTATAGTTAATAATGTCTCCTCCTCTCGCACCTGGTATGATCTTTTGAATAACAAAAAACTTAAAACTATGACTAGTTCCTCTTTCCTTGTTGTGTTTTGCTAACGCATTGAACATAGAACCTACCCTGATGTGGTAGATATGCTCCCTAATACGTTCTTTCAGAGCCCTATTGGTCTTCCCAACATAAAATGCTGGGCATATCTCACAGGTGGCCATATAAACAATATGTATACTATTGCATGTAGTGTTCGTCTGGAAGTTATATACACGTTCAGTAATAGGGTGGGTAAAGACTGTGGTCCCATTTATGTAAGTGCACTGATTGCATTTTCCACATGGCATCGTGTTGATGCTATTTGTTTGCTCCTTATGAGTATTATATTGATACCTGGGATTACACAAAATTCTTCTCAAATTGGGTTGGTTCTTGTACACTACCTTTAACTGAGGTCCCACTATATCCTTAATGTCCTTATCTAGTAGCAAAACATCCCAGTGTTTTTCCATGATATGTCTAATATTCAAAGAATCTCTAGTAAATAACATGGATGCTCTACAGATATTCATAGATCTGGGTGCTACAACCATATTTAAGTTAGGCGATGGTTCAGAAAAATATGGTTTGGCTTTATTCTCCCTCAGGGCTCCAACATCTGATATGGTGCGTTCAAAATCTGCAACATCATAGCCTCTTTGCATAAACTGATTCTCTAGTTCAGCTAATTCCTTAATGTAGCCTACCTCTGTGGGGTTCAACCTCGATGCCCTAATTACCTGTCCTTTCATGGCGTTATCAAAAACATACCTAGGATGCATGCTTTCCTTGTGTAGTATAGTATTCCTGTGGCACGATTTCCTGTATACTGAGGTGTTCAACATCCCATTACTGAGCCTATTGATGTTGACATCTAAATAAGAAATCTGATCGTGTGAGTATGTGGTAGTAAATTTCAAAAAATTGGTGGAATGATTCAAATCAGTTATAAATCTCAAAAGAGTATCTACATCACTTTTCCAAATGAAAACAAATCATCCACGAATCTCGATAGATACCTACATGTTCCTTATAAAGATTGGATTCAAAAAGGAAAGTCTCCTCCCATTGAGCCATAACAAGGTTGGCGTAGCTGTTGGCACAGGACGTGCCCATGGCTACGCCATCCTTTTGGAGAAACAATGCTTCTCCAAACATAAAGATGTTATTAGTTAAGACAATTTCTAATAATAAGGTAAGAAAGTCTATTCTCTCAGGAGTGAGATCAGAGTGTGCCTTTAAGTAATCTTGAATATATTGTATCCCCAATTCATTGGGGATCACAGTAAAAGACTCACTACATCCAGTGTGACTAATAAGTATGATGCATGGTCTTCTACGTACTTCATGTAGGAATATAAATCCAAAAGGAACTGTTTACTGTCCCTCAGAATAGTATGGTTATCGTTAACCAAGGGTCTCAGATGGTATTCAACGAAAATGGACAAAGGTTCAGTCACCCACCCTTGTCCTGAAACAATAGGTCTCATGGGTGGTTCTGTATGTGATTTATGAACTTTAGGGAGGCCTTGTATAATGGGACTGGATGGGTTGTAAACTCTAAAATAATTATATAGTTCTTTGGTTATATTATTAGATGCAAATAATTCATCCAATGTATAGGATATCTGTAGAACTTTCTCCTTAACAAATTCTATATCAATCTTTAAATACGAGGTCGAATCCTCAAGGAGGAGACACATTCTCCTATTATAATCAGTGACATCCATTAGTACTATCGGTCCTCCTTTATCTGCTGGCCTGATCACCACATTATTGTCATTTCTTAAATCTTTAAGTGCCTGCCTTTGTTTGTAATTTAAATTGCATTTAAATCTCATATCATGTGATTCTTCAAAATGTTTATGTATATCATTTTCTATCATCCTAGAATAAACATCAAGAAGGGGATGTAGTTGGGAATGTATACGCTATTAGGTTTGAATTTCTCATTAATTTTACCTGTACTGGTGTTACCAAATTCTAATTTCAATTGTACATTCCTTATAAACATTTTAGAGTCAACTATGTAGTCTACAATATTTCCTTTCTTGGTGGGTATAAAGTTCAACCCTTTGTTTAAAACTTCCTCTTCATGTGCAGTTAGTATCCTACTTGAAAGGTTTACCACTAACGAATCGATTTCTCCCACATTCTTTTTAAGGTGGGTCCTTGTTGCTCCCCTCCAGACCCCTTTCTTTTTTGCCTGCCCCTGCTCATGGATCTCGTTCTCCCAGTTTGCTGTTTGTGTGCTATGGGGAAAGGGGTATTAGTCAACGTCTTGATCAGTGGTTCTGGATGTAAGCCACTACATTGTGTAGTTTTCCTCCTAACAACTGCTTCCTCTGATGTATGCGAATCAAAGGTATGTGTATGGTTCATTCCGTGTGGCCCTCCTGTTGTGTTATTCTCAACATTAGAATTATCTGTACTCCTCTCCCCATCTTCCTGAAAAACTATCTCAGTGTAAGAGACATTTCTATCTTTGTTATTCTTATTATTCATTTGCATTTCAATACTAGCAGTGTTACTAGTCACTGGTATACTTGAGTTTGCTATAGAGGTAGGTACAGGTGTATTTCTAGTTCTACCATTTGTATCATTTCTAAAAGCATTCCTTCTACCTTGTGTATCATTAGTGTTATTATTTGTAACATTAAATCTATCTCTGGGCCAAGTAAAGACATTGGAATTCTTGAAATCCCTTATGTCTCTTAAGATCTTATTCTTCTTCTGTTCTAATAACCTTCTTTCAAGTACTAGTACATTATCTATCACTCTTTCTAATTTAACATCAATGTTGTTCTTAGAATATTTTTCATAATTGTGTCAAACATATTATTCACTTTCAATCTCAAACTATCTTCTTCAGGTTTATGAAAATTAATAAGCAGTTTCATATAATTATAACTGAGTTCCATGTTGAGTTGTTGCCATTGGTACAACAGGTCCGTACACTATCACCTGAAGTGGGCATCTTCAGGATGCGTAGGCCCGTGGTATGATACGTTTCTCCAAACAGGCCTCAAAGTAATGTCTTTGAATTTGTAACTTCTTTAATTTAATTGTTTCATGCTCCAAAGTAAACAGTTCTTCTTGCATAGTCACAGATTCCTCATTATATATGGCATCATCTGTTGAGTCAAGGACCGGCTCATATGCCAGTAATAAGTTTTCACTACCAGTCACACAACTTTGGAACCTGTCGGTTCCTGTATGAAAGTTCTGTCTTTGTGGCACATAAGGTAATTCAATATTGGAGGTATCATTGTCGGCCATCCTTGGATTTGGAAGAAGAAATGTAGATATAACTAAAACCAACAACCAAAGTTCCAAACCTCGGGTGTAGTACCAGCAAAATCAAGCGAATAACAACTGATAAACAACAGTTGCTGGTATACACTATGGCACCAATACAGTACTGTATAGAGTCTCTATTTCGCTTAAAATATGCTCACCACTTCAAACAATGAGACACAGTCAAGTCGGTAAAGTTCACAAACATCCAATGCTGATGTGTTAAAGGCACAAATACAGCTCTCGTTTCTGCGATGAAAAATCACCAAATGCAGCAGTAATAAAGATAAATTCCTTTTATTCACAGTAAGCTTTCGCTTCGGCTTCTTCAGACTGTTTGACAATAAGACATGGTTAAAATAAACATTTAAATACTCTAGTGCGACTACTCATTGGTTGGAACCATGAGCATGTCATAAAACACACAACAACTAGGACCGGAACTAACCCTGCACTAGCATAAGTAATTAAAATCACAAAACAGAAGTTCAAAGCATATGTAGAATTTCAAAGTCACAAAACATCTATAAATGTACAACACTCAATGTGAGCGGTGTCTCATATTAAAATTGAATCAATCCAACTGCTTCAGGATCGTTAGAAAATATATACATGTACACATAAACATCCCATGAACAAGGCGCTAACGCCAGTATATTCAAATAATATTTCGATGGATACCTGATGTTATTCATGCATAAAGAGGTCGTGATCACTAAGTTGGTATAACATTTAGAAATAGATCCATTCTCAAAATCGCAACTCTTGCTGTGAAGACTACTGACTGCCGTACACCCTTGCCTGGTGAGTACGTCACCACGTAATGCAACGGCAACAAAACAGAACAGGCAGCTGACTTTCAGAACAATATGCGCGTATATCTCCTAATACAGCCAGCATATGATAATTAACTACATAAAGTGCAACAGTGCAAAATCTATAATAATAAATACATCAGAACACATGAGTTGATTTAAAAAGACAACGTATTAGAAAACTGTAAGTGCGTTGTCTACCATCTATGAACCTTCTTAAAACGTTCTCAAAGCATATGTAATCCTCACCTATCATTTTGTAAAAACAAGGTAAGGGAAAAACTTCATTACAGCAAACGAAGAATTATAAATTATCAATGTTTCCGATAAAAACAGGAACCGTATTTACAACATATACTGAGGGTGAAGGGAACAGAAATAAATAATAAAACAGATCTGTGACAGGTACGAGCCATGTGAATAGTGTAAAAGCCTATCCGACCCTCATATAATAACATCTAACAGGAATGTGCAAAACACGACTATTTTAAAAATTCCTGGAACAAGCATATGACATGAACAGTAGACCAATGAAAAAGTTGGTATACTGAAAATACCGAGGTACTCCTATGTTACTAACTTATATTAAAAAACATGTGAGGAAAGATATGTGTATAATTTTGGTACGAGATGTTTATACAAGCGATTTAATACCATAGCCCCTCAAAGTAAAGAACCTACATTACCTTATCCCTAAGAGACTCCTTTAGCCTACTGGAGTTAGTACAAACCGTTCCCACTCTAATGCTACACTATCCAAATAAACCAATTGAGTGGTCCTAGAATTAAAAACTGTAACAGTTTGTACTGAATAAAAACTAACATGCTAACATTAATATATAAAAAGAAAATAAAGTATATATTATGTCAACATAATAAATAATAATCAGTCTCAAAATTGCATGCATATGTAATCAAAGACAGAGAAAGAGAGAACTAAGGGTGGTGGTCAAAGTGGCCATAATTATCTCTCAATAGAAGGCTAAAAACAATATTAGTGTTTTGGTGCTCGTAATTTCCTTTTTCTTAAAAAAGGTTTAATCTGGACCTTATCGTTCAGGCCGGATAATGGTCAGCTCTAAGTCTGATGATCCACTTCAACTCATTCTCTAGAGTATAGTTAATAATGTCTCCTCCTCTCGCACCTGGTATGATCTTTTGAATAACAAAAAACTTAAAACTATGACTAGTTCCTCTTTCCTTGTTGTGTTTTGCTAACGCATTGAACATAGAACCTACCCTGATGTGGTAGATATGCTCCCTAATACGTTCTTTCAGTGCCCTATTGGTTTCCTACATAAAATGCTGGGCATATAGCACAGGTGGCCATATAAGCAATGTGTATACTATTGCATGTAGTGTTCGTCTGGAAATTATATACACGTTCAGTAATAGGGTGGGTAAAGACTGTGGTCCCATTTATGTAAGTGCACTGATTGCATTTTCCACATGGCATCGTGTTGATGCTATTTGTTTGCTCCTTATGAGTATTATATTGATACCTGGGATTACAAAATTCTTCTCAAATTGGGTTGGTTCTTGTACACTACCTTTAACTGAGGTCCCACTATATCCTTAATGTCCTTATCTAGTAGCAAAACATCCCAGTGTTTTCCATGATATGTCTAATATTCAAAGAATCTCTAGTAAATAACATGGATGCTCTACAGATATTCATAGATCTGGGTGCTACAACCATATTTAAGTTAGGCGATGGTTCAGAAAAATATGGTTTGGCTTTATTCTCCCTCAGGGCTCCAACATCTGATATGGTGCGTTCAAAATCTGCAACATCATAGCCTCTTTGCATAAACTGATTCTCTAGTTCAGCTAATTCCTTAATGTAGCCTACCTCTGTGGGGTTCAACCTCGATGCCCTAATTACCTGTCCTTTCATGACGTTATCAAAAACATACCTAGGATGCATGCTTTCCTTGTGTAGTATAGTATTCCTGTGGCACGATTTCCTGTATACTGAGGTGTTCAACATCCCATTACTGAGCCTATTGATGTTGACATCTAAATAAGAAATCTGATCGTGTGAGTATGTGGTAGTAAATTTCAAAAAATTGGTGGAATGATTCAAATCAGTTATAAATCTCAAAAGAGTATCTACATCACTTTTCCAAATGAAAAACAAATCGTCCACGAATCTACGATAGATACCTACATGTTCCTTATAAAGATTGGATTCAAAAAGGAAAGTCTCCTCCCATTGAGCCATAACAAGGTTGGCGTAGCTGTTGGCACAGGACGTGCCCATGGCTACGCCATCCTTTTGGAGAAACAATGCTTCTCCAAACATAAAGATGTTATTAGTTAAGACAATTTCTAATAATAAGGTAAGAAAGTCTATTCTCTCAGGAGTGAGATCAGAGTGTGCCTTTAAGTAATCTTGAATATATTGTATCCCCAATTCATTGGGGATCACAGTAAAAAGACTCACTACATCCAGTGTGACTAATAAGTATGATGCATGGTCTTCTACGTACTTCATGTAGGAATATAAATCCAAAAGGAACTGTTTACTGTCCCTCAGAATAGTATGGTTATCGTTAACCAAGGGTCTCAGATGGTATTCAACGAAAATGGACAAAGGTTCAGTCACCCACCCTTGTCCTGAAACAATAGGTCTCATGGGTGGTTCTGTATGTGATTTATGAACTTTAGGGAGGCCTTGTATAATGGGAATGAGGGGGTTGTAAACTCTAAAATAATTATATAGTTCTTTGGTTATATTATTAGATGCAAATAATTCATCCAATGTATAGGATATCTGTAGAACTTTCTCCTTAACAAATTCTATATCAATCTTTAAATACGAGGTCGAATCCTCAAGGAGGAGACACATTCTCCTATTATAATCAGTGACATCCATTAGTACTATCGGTCCTCCTTTATCTGCTGGCCTGATCACCACATTATTGTCATTTCTTAAATCTTTAAGTGCCTGCCTTTGTTTGTAATTTAAATTGCATTTAAATCTCATATCATGTGATTCTTCAAAATGTTTATGTATATCATTTTCTATCATCCTAGTGAGTCTTTTTACTGTGATCCCCAATGAATTGGGGATACAATATATTCAAGATTACTTAAAGGCACACTCTGATCTCACTCCTGAGAGAATAGACTTTCTTACCTTATTATTAGAAATTGTCTTAACTAATAACATCTTTATGTTTGGAGAAGCATTGTTTCTCCAAAAGGATGGCGTAGCCATGGGCACGTCCTGTGCCAACAGCTACGCCAACCTTGTTATGGCTCAATGGGAGGAGACTTTCCTTTTTGAATCCAATCTTTATAAGGAACATGTAGGTATCTATCGTAGATTCGTGGATGATTTGTTTTTCATTTGGAAAAGTGATGTAGATACTCTTTTGAGATTTATAACTGATTTGAATCATTCCACCAATTTTTTGAAATTTACTACCACATACTCACACGATCAGATTTCTTATTTAGATGTCAACATCAATAGGCTCAGTAATGGGATGTTGAACACCTCAGTATACAGGAAATCGTGCCACAGGAATACTATACTACAAGGAAAGCATGCATCCTAGGTATGTTTTGATAACGTCATGAAAGGACAGGTAATTAGGGCATCGAGGTTGAACCCCACAGAGGTAGGCTACATTAAGGAATTAGCTGAACTAGAGAATCAGTTTATGCAAAGAGGCTATGATGTTGCAGATTTTGAACGCACCATATCAGATGTTGGAGCCCTGAGGGAGAATAAAGCCAAACCATATTTTTCTGAACCATCGCCTAACTTAAATATGGTTGTAGCACCCAGATCTATGAATATCTGTAGAGCATCCATGTTATTTACTAGAGATTCTTTGAATATTAGACATATCATGGAAAAACACTGGGATGTTTTGCTACTAGATAAGGACATTAAGGATATAGTGGGACCTCAGTTAAAGGTAGTGTACAAGAACCAACCCAATTTGAGAAGAATTTTGTGTAATCCCAGGTATCAATATAATACTCATAAGGAGCAAACAAATAGCATCAACACGATGCCATGTGGAAAATGCAATCAGTGCACTTACATAAATGGGACCACAGTCTTTACCCACCCTATTACTGAGCGTGTATATAATTTCAGACGAACACTACATGCAATAGTATACATATCGTTTATATGGCCACCTGTGAGATATGCCCAGCATTTTATGTAGGGAAAACCAATAGGGCTCTGAAAGAACGTATTAGGGAGCATATCTACCACATCAGGGTAGGTTCTATGTTCAATGCGTTAGCAAAACACAACAAGGAAAGAGGAACTAGTCATAGTTTTAAGTTTTTTGTTATTCAAAAGATCATACCAGGTGCGAGAGGAGGAGACATTATTAACTATACTCTAGAGAATGAGATGAAGTGGATCATCAGACTTAGAGCTGACCATTATCCGGGCCTGAACGATAAGGTCCAGATTAAACCTTTTTTAAGAAAAAGGAAATTACGAGCACCAAAACACTAATATTGTTTTTAGCCTTCTATTGAGAGATAATTATGGCCACTTTGACCACCACCCTTAGTTCTCTTTTTCTCTGTCTTTGATTACATATGCATGCAATTTTGAGACTGATTATTATTTATTATGTTGACATAATATATACTTTATTTTCTTTTTATATATTAATGTTAGCATGTTAGTTTTTATTCAGTACAAACTGTTACAGTTTTAATTCTAGGACCACTCAATTGGTTTATTTGGATAGTGTAGCATTAGAGTGGGAACGGTTTGTACTAACTCCAGTAGGCTAAAGGAGTCTCTTAGGGATAAGGTAATGTAGGTTCTTTACTTTGAGGGGCTATGGTATTAAATCGCTTGTATAAACATCTCGTACCAAAATTATACACATATCTTTCCTCACATGTTTTTAATATAAGTTAGTAACATAGGAGTACCTCGGTATTTTCAGTATACCAACTTTTCATTGGTCTACTGTTCATGTCATATGCTTGTTCCAGGAATTTTTAAAATAGTCGTGTTTTGCACATTCCTGTTAGATGTTATTATATGAGGGTCGGATAGGCTTTTACACTATTCACATGGCTCGTACCTGTCACAGATCTGTTTTATTATTTATTTCTGTTCCCTTCACCCTCAGTATATGTTGTAAATACGGTTCCTGTTTTTATCGGAAACATTGATAATTTATAATTCTTCGTTTGCTGTAATGAAGTTTTTCCCTTACCTTGTTTTTACAAAATGATAGGTGAGGATTACATATGCTTTGAGAACGTTTTAAGAAGGTTCATAGATGGTAGACAACGCACTTACAGTTTTCTAATACGTTGTCTTTTTAAATCAACTCATGTGTTCTGATGTATTTATTATTATAGATTTTGCACTGTTGCACTTTATGTAGTTAATTATCATATGCTGGCTGTATTAGGAGATATACGCGCATATTGTTCTGAAAGTCAGCTGCCTGTTCTGTTTTGTTGCCGTTGCATTACGTGGTGACGTACTCACCAGGCAAGGGTGTACGGCAGTCAGTAGTCTTCACAGCAAGAGTTGCGATTTTGAGAATGGATCTATTTCTAAATGTTATACCAACTTAGTGATCCTACGACCTCTTTATGCATGAATAACATCAGGTATCCATCGAAATATTATTTGAATATACTGGCGTTAGCGCCTTGTTCATGGGATGTTTATGTGTACATGTATATATTTTCTAACGATCCTGAAGCAGTTGGATTGATTCAATTTTAATATATGAGACACCGCTCACATTGAGTGTTGTACATTTATAGATGTTTTGTGACTTTTGAAATTCTACATATGCTTTGAACTTCTGTTTTGTGATTTTAATTACTTATGCTAGTGCAGGGTTAGTTCCGGTCCTAGTTGTTGTGTGTTTTATGACATGCTCATGGTTCCAACCAATGAGTAGTCGCACTAGAGTATTTAAATGTTTATTTTAACCATGTCTTATTGTCAAACAGTCTGAAGAAGCCGAAAGGCGAAAGCGCTTACTGTGAATAAAAGGAATTTATCTTTTATTACTGCTGCATTTGGTGATTTTTCATCGCAGAAACGAGAGCTGTATTTGTGCCTTTAACACATCAGCATTGGATGTTTGTGAACTTTACCGACTTGACTGTGTCTCATTGTTTGAAGTGGTGAGCATATTTTAAGCCGAATAGAGACTCTATACAGTACTGTATTGGTGCCATAGTGTATACCAGCAACTGTTGTTTATCAGTTGTTATTCGTTTGATTTTGCTGGTACTACACCCCGAGGTTTGGAACTTTGGTTGTTGGTTTTTAATGGTATGGATGTGTCTCAGCAGAGAATGTCTGTTAGTAGTTCATTAACAACTGCATGGACTACAGTTGGTACTGACATTGAGAGAGCACCATCTCAGAACCCCACAGCACTGTCCATTCCCAACTGCTCCAGGTAACCCAGTAAGGTACGACAAGCATGCCCACCATGTAAGATCACATGGGAAAAACACCTCCAAACAGTACACATTGAAGACTTTGTGGGGCCAGTAGGCCCAGTAAACAACTTGGGCTCAGATAGCACAGAGATGGACTTCATGAATTTGATGTTCCCAGAGGAGCTGTACACCCTTATTGCCAATGAAACCAATCACTATGCTGCACAGAGGCAGGCCACAGCAGGCAAGGTCGATACGGTGGAGTCCTGTTTGTCCAGGAGACATATGCACATTTCTAGGTGTCAGAATATACATGTCTATTTTGCATGTTCCTGAATACAGGCAATACTGGGAAATGCACTATGTATATGGTCGCTTCCCAATAGTGGAGTATATGACCCGAGACAGGTTTGAAAAAATTAAGCAGTATTTCTACTGCAACAATAACAGCCTGAGCCTACCACAGGGCTCTGTGGGTCATGACAAACTACATCATGTACGACCAATACTGGATGCTGTACTTCATGCATGCAGGACACAGTACAATGTGCATCATGAGGTGGCTGTAGACAAAGCCATGGTTGGCAGAGCAACAGAAGTGATCCCTGGGGTGTATTTCCTATTTCCCATCCACTCACCAAGATTTTTCTTGAAGAGTGCTAATGAGGAGCTTTGTTTGATATAGATAGGTAGTTTGTTCCAGAGTATGGGAAGTCTCTGGGACAGAAATCTATCCCTCCAGCATGTCCTCTTTATTATGGTGACAAGGTTTGGTCCCTAGAGCATGTAGCTCAGAGGGATTGGGATTTCTTTAGGTGTTGCATGTCCAACAGCTCTGGGTTTGACATAGTTTTGTATATTAGGCAGAGATCACCTCAGAGTAGACGATATGCTACTGAGTAACGCTGGAGTTTTTGAGATGGTCAATGTAGGGCATCTGTTTGAGGCCAGTAATCCTCTTTATGAGGTACTTCTGTGGCCTTTTCAGCTGCTGCAGATGTCTTGTGAGGTACATTCAGAAATGGGTGTTGTACTCTATAATGGGTCTAATGAGTGTCGAGTAGAGGGGAAAAAATTACCTCTTTTTTTCCTGGATGAGAACCCTTTTGTGATGAGGTGTGCCACATAGAAGGATTTCCCGACTACTGTGGTGATGTGATTATCAAAGAAGAGACTACTGTCCACCTGGGTCCCAAGGTCTCTTATCACACATTTGGCGTTAAGTAGACTGCCGCCTATGTGGTAGTTCATGGGTACAGAGTTTTTATCAAAGGGGATGACAATGCACTTTTTGGCACTGAGCTTGAGGCCATGGCTCTGACACCAGGCATCTGTCTCAGTGAAGCCCTTCTGCGGGATGTCCACATCATTTGGGGACTCGACTATGGCTCCTAGTTTGCAGTCATCTGTAAACTTCATTAGCCAAAGGCCTTCTGTGTTAGGCTGTACTTCAGAGAAGTACTTATCAAACAGGAGAGGTCCCAGGACTGAACCCTGTGATACTCCATTTGTCACTGGTTTAAAGACAGATTTGGAGTCTGCAACTTTTACAGTGTAGGTTCTGTCAGTGAGCCAAATGGCAACCCATCTTGTGATGTAGGGATTTATAACTAGTTTAGTGAGTTTGGCTATAATTCCAGAATGGGGGATGGTATCAAAAGCCTTGACGAGGTCAAGATAGGTTGTGTGAACCACCTTACCCTCGTCTACGGCTTTGGTGACTGTCTCAAAGAAGTCAATCAGGTTCAGAAGGTATGATCTGCCTTTCACAAACCCAAACTGGGTGGGGTCCAGAGTTTGGAGGTTACCAATGTCTTTGTTTATGAGATCCATGATGATACATTCCATGGCTTTACAGACCAGGCTCATCAGGCTAATAGGGTGATAGTTCCCAGGATCAGTGGTGGTTCCCCCTTTGTGGAGTGGGATAACTGTTGCTGTGCACCATTCAGTGGGCATAAAGCCTGACATGAGGCTATTATTGAACATGGTGCTTAGGTGGGGAGTCAATTAGTTCTGAAGTTCATGTAAAAAGCAGCATGGGATGTTGTCCAGTCCCATGGATGCTGTGTTTTTGGCTTTAGAGAGTGCAGATTTTACCTATGTAGTTGTGATTACAGGGCCTCTGCATTCTTCCTGTATAGATATGGGCCTTTTAGAGGATGAGAGGGGGTAAAGTTAGCACTGAACCTATCTGACAGGATGTTGGCAATATCAGTTGGGTCTGTAATTTTCATGCCGTTGTGCTGTAACTCAGAGCAGATCTGGGTGTTGCCATTGAGATTCTTGACATAGCTACAGAATACTTTGTGGCTGTCCTGAGAATCAGTGGCAATTTTGTTTTCATAGCTAGCTTTGGAGGATCATATAAGGGATCTCAGCTTCTTACTGAGGCTGACTAGGGAGCTTCTCCACTCATGGGATTTTACTCTCTTTTGCAATAGTTTCTTCCTTTTGTTGTAGAGTTTGTTTATGGCAGGGGACCACCAGATTGGCTTCCCATTTTTTGGAGGTAGTTTCTTGGTTCTGTTTGGGATAGCATGATCCATGCACTTATGTAAGTGCTTATAGAGTGCATTTGTTTAGGATTCAGCAGTCGTAACTGTATTGTCCATCTGCATGGGTGTCATGAAGTTTGCCACTTCTGTCTTAAGAAGCATGAAGTTGGCGTTGGAGAAATTGCTTATCATAGTTTCCTTAATGGGTTTGGGGGCAGGATGTGGATAGCGAGTGTGATTAGCTTATGGTCAGATATGACCAACGAGGAGTTGCCTTCAGGTGTGGAACACCAGTCACTCATGTTGGTAATGACTAGGTCTAGGATATTATTGCCCCTGGTGGGGGTGTAGATAAGTTGATCCAGGGCATTGGAATTTATTAATTCCAGAAAGCGCTGAGTGAAGGAGTTGGTACATGAGTAGTTTCCCAGTTAATGGTAGGGTAGTTGAAATCACCCACTATTAGGGTGTTTGGTTGAACCCTAATATTTTCCAGTATATCAAGAAAAGAGGAGTGGGAATCCTGGGTCATGGTGGGGGGATCTATAGCAAACTACAATTTGGATTGCAGTTTTGCCCAGGATTAGTTGCACTTGGATAATCTCAGATGCATTATACTGAGCAACTATCCTGGAGGTGTGGATATCCTTAATGAATATGGACACACCTCTGCCTTTTGTGTTCCGGTCCAGGTTAGATGGCTGAAAAGTGTGGTATGAGTTATAGCCTGGTAATTCAGGGGTGCTCTCTGAAGCCTGGAATCACGTCTTAGTCACTGCACAAATATTGGTGTTTTCCATTTTAAGGAGTGCCTCAAGGGAGTGCATTTTGAGATTTAGACTTCTAGCTTTGAGTAGCATTACCCTCCATTTTTGTTTGCCTGTTTCTGTTACGGTGGTGAATTTGTTATTTGAACCTTGCATAAAAAAGGCACTGTAGGGGAGGCAAGAGCCTTAGCCAGTATCCAAAATCCCAGGGGTGACACATGCAGGCGATCTCTGGCAAAGCATTGTGGTCTGTCAACCATGTTGTCCCAGGCAGACAGATAATGGATCCCCTTAGAATGACACCAGAAGCTTTGCCAATTGTTGAAGTCAATTATTTTGTCCTTGTACTGTGGTATCATTCTGGGTGATGGCAGGATGCTACTCAGCACTAGGGTCATACTTGACTGGGCTACAAGATTGGAGAGCTCTTCCATGTCTCTTTTCATGTAGTCCAGGGAGGTACATCTCATGTCATTCACATCAACATGCCCAATGACAGAGTCATATATGTACTTGCTGTGGAGTGACCTGAGTGCGTGGGTTATGTGGCAGATCCTGGCACCCAACAGACAGCTGACAGTAACCTTCTCCCTGTTTAGCCTGGTGAGTGGGACATCAGTGTGCCTGACTATAGAGTCACCTATGACTAGTGGGTTGGTTACGTTGCTTTGCCTTATGGACGGTGGTTGAGTGGCACACTGAGTCTGTGGGCTATGTGTCATTTGGGTTGAGTTTGGAGGGTGGAGGTTGCTTGCATTTCTGCTTTGGAGGTCTCTGTTGCTTGAGCAGATTATTATTCAGAGCCTCCATCAATGTTTTTGTGTTTCTATGTTTTCTTTGTGGATTTCGGTGTTGTAGGTTTAGTGGGACTATGTGATGAGTGTGATGTGGTGCAAGTGTTTACCTTCTCCTCTTGACTGTCAAGTTCAGTCTTGGGTGGAGAGAGCTTTACCTCCAGTTTAGCTAGATAAGTGCATCTCTCACAGGTTGTAGTGTTGGGTGGTAGGAGGAGAGGATTGTCTGTGTACATGAGGCAATTGCTACATTGCCCCAAGATGTCCATATTCATCAGATAGACAGGAGAGATCACTGGGAGCTGACCCTTGGACGTGCCTGAATAAAAGCACACTTTTACTGTAAACAAGTGAGGAAAGTGAGTACAAGAGCTGTTTTTCTCTAAGCAAGTGAGGAAAGTAAGTACAGAAACTGTGTTCCGCTATGTAATGAGGGAGGGTGAGAGCTGTAGTAATTTGTAGCTTATTTAGTGTTTACGACAAGTTCTGAACAAGTGCTGAGCACGAATAAGCAAATTCAAGGGCTAAAACTAAGAATCTGTATCTGAACTAGACTAGTTACAGAAAAGAAACAAGTGCAAATTCAGGCTTTTAAATCAGAAAGATGAGAGAGAGACATGGAAAAATTGCCCAAACAGCCAATAACTACAATTTCTGGTCCAGAAACCACTCTTTATGTGGTAGATAGGTTATCTAGTGCTTACTACTCCCACTGATAAGCTAGCAGGCTTCCCTCCAACACAGAAAGACTTGGGGGCCTCAGGAGCTTACAAACAGTCCTGGATACAGCAAATCTGCATCTGGACTAGACTAGTTATAGGAAAGGGGGGAAACAAGTGCAAATGCGGGCTTTTAAATCAGAAAGTTGAGAGAGATGGGAAAACTGCCCAAATGGCCACTAACTATAATCTCTGGGCCAGAACCACTCATTGTGTGGTAGATAGGTTACCTAGTACTTACCACTCCCACTGATAAGCTAGAAGGCTTCTCTCCAACACAGAAAGACTTGGGGGATTCAGGAGCTTACAAACAGTCCTGGATACAGCAAATCTGTATCTGGACTAGACTAGATACAGGAAGGGGGGAAGCAAGTGCAAATGCGGGCTTTAAAATCATGAAGTTGAGAGAGATGGCAAAAACTGCCCAAAAGGCCAATAACAACAATTTCTGGGCCAGAAACCACTCCTGATGTGGTAGCTAGGTTACCTAGTGCTTACCACTCCCACTAATAAGTTAGCAGGCTTCACTCCAACACAGACAGGCTTGGGGGGCTCAGAAGCTTACAAACAGTCCTGGATATAGCAAATCTATATCTGGACTAGACTAATTACAGGAAAGGCAGGAAACAAGCATAATTTGTTGTTATAGTTAAGCAGAACATGGGAAGATTCTAGCAAAGTTTTTTTTTTTTTTGTAAAGGAAAGGGAGAGAGGAGAAGCAGAAGATAATTCAAGGTTAGAAAACTAAATGGGTTGGCCTTCTCAAATGTTCTCTCTGTATTAGGTAGAATGAGCTAATGACAGTAGACTGGAAGGAGTGTCCCAGATCAAATTTACAGTAGGGGTGGGCAACTGCGAAGCCACCAATTATAACAGCAAGACACCAACAGGAAGGGAGGGTAAGGAACAATACTACAGCTACTAGCCTACACTCTTTTAGACAGTAAACATTTCAGAAATGTTTATCACAGCAGAAGAACAGCAGTGAGCCACAAAATGAAAGTTTTAAAACAGATAAAGGAGCAAGGAGACTCTACAGAATGCTTTTAACTGCAAAACAAAATCAATTATATGTTACACTCCCTGGCAGGCAATCAGAACAAACAGGTGCTTAACAAGTAGAGGAAATTTCCCGTTAATACCTTTCACACTGTGAAACTAGCTAAAAAGCTTTACAAACAGTGTGACAGTAAAAACCTTATTTATCAGGCCCTGTAAGGCAAACAGTTTTAGTTGGATACAACCCAAACAACCTAGGCTACTGCAACAGTGATCAATTAGAGTAACTTACATGGTCAAGCATGAAGTACTGAATGCATGCAGTGGAACCATTCCACTCAACTGCCCAGATATTCACAGAATGTTCAGATTTTTTGCCACATCGTTGTTGGTCTGTCTCTCATAAAATCTGTGGATGGCTGACAAATCACTGAGGACTGAAGTCACTAGATAAGAGATACATAGTTTCAGACTTTATATCCTTCAGAAAATGCATGGTAACACAAATTCTGTTATTCTAGCAACTTTCTATGTATACATAAAATAAATATTTCAAATCTGTCCCTATTTCTAGGCCTTTGCCCCCCCTCCCCATTATTGTGGGTTTTGTCCACATTTCTTCCAATAAGAGGTTGAGAGGTATGAGTGGAACCTAGCAGGTCATCATGTCACCCACACGTTTACTGAAATATAACAGCTGATACTCATACATGTGACTTAGCCACATTTGAACTAATAATGCACAAACTGGTATATCATTGGGGTTGAAGCAAATGAACTACTATTTTAAACACCAAACAACATACACAAAGAAAAAAAGGAGCAGCAGCAGAAATATAGCAGTCTGAAGTGAATTTAGGTAGCAGAGTGGGGTAGAGTAAAGAAGGCATAGTCACAAGGAAGTACACCTAGCTCCTGCAGTACTGTGGTAAGCTGTATTTGTTACAGCAGAGTTACACACAGTAAAGAAGGCATATACATGAGGAGGTACACATAGCTCCCGCAGTACTGTGGTAATTTGTAGCTGTTACAGCAGAGTGGCATACAGTAAGGAAGACATATCCACAAGGAGATACATACAGCTCCTGCAGTACCATGGTAAAATGTGCTTGTTATAGCAGAGTGGCACACAGTAAAGAAGACATTTCCATGATGAGGTACACATAGCTCCTGTAGTACTGTGGTAAGATGTGTTTGTTAGTTGTGTTGTATATATGAGCAATTGCTGGCCTATATATATCTTGTTTCCATAGGTTTCATCATGTCCTCCAGAGGTGGTAGATGGCAGAGGATGGACAAGTTCAGCTTTGCTAAGAATGATGTCATGCTCTACGTAGTCAGAACCCATGAGCAATACCTGTATGGTACTCCCCATCAGCTGTGGGACCAGGTGTGTGAAACACTAGCCCTCAACATCAGAGCTGTTAGTGGGGAACTGCACAACACAGTCTTGACATAGATGTGTCACTGACATGATCAGGTCAGCCTGCAAGAAAGAATGCAACATAGCTGGAGAGGGTTCAGCTGCTGGAGGAAGGCTACCTCCCACTGTAAGCCTAACTGAAGAGTAGGCTTTTCTAGTCCTCTGGCATGGAGATGATGAAGGCACGTGTATTGCACTTGAGGAGTGGACACACATTTGGGGGTTAGTCAGCCTTTATATGCACCAGATTAGTAGCCATATTGAATGTGTATTCATTAGTAATTGAGCTATGTGTGTAGACAAATCATATATACCACTGCACATGTTTCACATAAATGCATCGGCTGTACAGGTGCAAAGTAATGGCAGCAGAAGTATGTGTCTGTTCTATATCTGCATATTCGGTAGTACTGTTTGTATGCACAACACAGGGGCTCACACTTACCATATATTTAGATTACATTTGTTCTGTCTTGTGCTGTATGTTCACAGGCCATACAAGTGCTACAGTGACACCTGCCCAGGCTAGATCAGGAAAACAGGCTGATGCCAGCAACTATGAAGGGTCTGACTATGAAGCTCTGACACAGACTAAATCACAGCTAAGTGACTTACAGGCACTGTCTGCTTCCCTCTTAGATGGCCTTTTACTCATTGTTCATGGGGAAGTTTCCTCTTCAATCACACCCGAGCTACAGACTATACAGCATGAGTTCTAACCCCACAATTTGGGGGTGTCTACAAATGATTGTGACCACTGCTCTTCCTGAGGTAGCAGTAGCAGCAGGGGACTATGTTCCAATCAATCTAGGTCTACCCCCCATATGTCTGCCTAGTAATGGTTTCTAGGGCTATTGCATGTCACAGCCAAGCCCTGGTGTGACAACAGCACAAGATGTTCATCATCTGATGTGTAGGTCTAACTTCTAGAAACACTCTGCTGCTAACCATTAATATGGAGAGGATTAGTTTGGTGTACTACTTCCAAGAAGATGTCACAGAGCACATTCAACACCTTGATAAGGCCATGGAGTGGACGGATGATGCTGTGCTAGGTTTCATGATGTCTGTGTTAGCACACATTGCTGAGGACAGCAAGTGCCACCATAATTTCCCTGTACAATTAGTGATTCCCCTAGTTTGGGTTAATTATATAGCTGGGGAGGGCACATAATAGGTCATTGCAGGGTACATAGTCTGCAGCTACAGGTCTAGGAGTATTTCAGCCCATCACCCTGTGCTGTGAGTGAAAAAGCCTGTGAGCCTCACCAGAGTCTCTATCATCATTATCATCATCAACCACCTTTTTCCCATTTTCTACATGGAGTTGGGACATTGTGTCAGTTGTTGCCATTTCTCTCAGTTCATTGCCATTCTCCTACCTTCTTCGACAGTCATACCTGACTGTCACTGGTCTTCTGTCACATAATCTATCCATCTCTTTGCTGTAAGACCTCATTTCCTTTTGCCTTCTTCTTGCCTGTCCAAAATCTTCTTCACCAGATTGTCTTCTGCTTTTCTGCACATGTGGATGAACCACTGCAATATGATCTCTTTGACCTTCACTGCAATTGTCATTCCTTGGGCTTCTTCTTTGATATCCAGTTGACCTTCTCTGCAATTGTCATTCTTTGGGCTTCTACTCTGATGTCCTCATTTCTTCATGTGTTCCACAGTGTGCATCCTACCACCCATCTCAGGCTCTTCATTACTATCAATTCTAGCTTTCTCATCTGCTCTGCCTTTATTTCTCAGATTTCCATGCCATGAAGCAATACTGGTCACTGCACTGTTTTGTACCCCTTACCTTCAGCTTCTATGGTGATCTTTTGTCATACACTATCCCTAACACTCTGTGCTGGTTGGCTGCAGCTTCTCTGATTCTGTCTTTGGCCTCCTCATTCAGACTTCATTTCTCCTCAACCAGCCCTCCCAGATACTTGAAGCTGTTAACCTGTTCTATTATTTTCCCTTCTATCTCATTTCTCCGTTTCTTCTGATTTCCCCTATTTGGTGCTATTAGAACTGTCTGATTGGTACTCAGCTTCATCCCTGTGCCTTCAGTTTTTCATGCCATTCTTCTATACTTTGCTTAAGTTCTTGCTCAGAGTCTGCCTGTAATGTCACATAGTCTGCATACAGCAACTTTGCTTATCTGTCCCCTCTGACCTGTTTGCTAATGTAGTCCATCACCACTTTGAACAGCAGTGGGCTCAGAGCTAAACTCTGATGCATACCATTAAACTGGGAGCCCCTCTATGAGACTGAACACAGTTCATACGTGAGTCACTGGGTCCTTGTACATAACGTGTGTTAATTCATCCACAGGTTTATAGGTTCACAGGAGATTACTAGGCTAATGGCTCACTAGCTTTTTATAAGTGCAGCCAATATAGTCCAAATTTACCTAGTATATGATATCTAGGGGCAGAAGGACAGCATGGGTTTGTGCCTATGCCATGAATATTTTGCAGATTTTCCCTATCCATAAAGGACATAGGTGCGACCCCAGATGTAAATTTACAATTCCCCATCTATTGATCTTGATTGGTCTCAAACAGGGCCAGGGTAGGACTCTGCTTTATGTAAATAGGAAGCCTATTTCAAAGAAGGGGCAAACTCTGGGACATGTATCTGTCTCTATAGCACATTCTGTTTGGATCCCTAGAATAGATGACCCTCACACTGCTTGCCTTGCAAATATGTAGCAGCTCTATCAAGGCTGGATTTGTGAATGGCTATAAATTAGGCATAGGTCAACACTTAACAGTTGGAAGGAGACAGAGTAAAGGGAAAGAGCTTTTAATCTGCTTGAGTAGGACACGTTGCTGACACCATGTATTTTCTTAGTGTGGAACCACTGAAGTCACTCCAGCTGTTGTAGGTGCCTAGTCAAGTACATTTCAAATAGTGCATTGCAATCGATTATTGGTCTAATGAGATGTAGTGATTGTTCACACACACACACACACACACACACACACACACACACACACACACACACACACACACACACACACACACACACACTCACACACACACACACACACACACACACGCACATATATATATATATATATATATATATATATAATACTATATACAGAAGGAGCTATAGACAAGAACTCAACCACAAATCCAAGTGTGTTGTCATGGTACTCACTCTCCACTGTGCTAGTAATCATGCACATCCTGTCAGACCACCACAAACAGCCAGTTATGGTGTACAGTCCTGATATATGACTCTGATGGAAAGTGAAAGAAATTATGGGAAACTCACTGCTCTTGAAAACACTGCAACAGGCCCCATCACAAACATAGATAGAAGCATAAGTATAGCAGTGATAGGTTTACATATATACTGTGTGTCACTGCTCCTGCCACATCATATTATTGACTGTTTAATAGTGATCAACCAATGACAGGGATAAGTCACTTTTATCCACAGAAAAACACCATGATGATATAGCCACTTTATTGGCTGTATACATAGCAAATGTCTGGTTGTGGTTTAAAAAAATGACCACAATGAAGTATTCTAATTCACTTCACACAAATGCACATTCTTCCTGCAGAGTGTAAATAGTGACTACTTAAATTGAGTAAATAATATGTGAGTCATATCCATCTCCATGGTCTGCCAATTTGGCAATTGCAGCTACTTTGTTGACTATGAATACCTCAGATGCGTAACTGAATTAAAAATAATTAAAATGGTGCACACAAATACACCACTGCCACAACAAAGTATTCTAACATAGTTTACATGAACAGTCATTAGTCCTCCAGAAACAGAATAATGGCTGTTTAATTTGAGCAAATGATAGCAGGGCAATTTCCATACATAGTCATCAGCTTACCCATCAGTCATATCCACTTTGTTAACTCAGTACACCTCAGATGTCTGACTGTGGCAGAATAATTGTAGTAATAATAATAATAATAATGATAATAATAATAATAATAATAATAGTCATAGCAATGTATATCAAGTCTGTTTCACAAAAATTGAGTAACCACATTAAAGTATTCCAACTTATTTCTCACAAATGTACATTAGTTCAACAATTCCAAACTAATGAATGTTTAAACCATGCAAACAACAAGGTAGTCTATTACTGTACTCTTTTGACATAATGAATTTCTGAATTTTCTTAATGAGAATCTTAAGTACCCTAAATTTATATTATCTGGGGACCTTAACTAACCACAAATTGCATGGAAAGATTGTTATTTATACTGTCAAGCTAGCAATAGAAGCTTAGACAATATGAATTTTTGATTTTCCCAAATGGTCCACAACAACACCATTACGGGCTGTAACATATTGGATCTGGAAGCATATGAATAATTTAAAACTGAATATAAAACTACATAAACCAATAGGAAAAGAAGACCATAATGCAGTCTTGCTTCAGTTAATAAGACTCCAAAAGTATCTTCCACATATGAAAGGTATAACTATGGTAAAAATTAGTAACAATATACACTCCATTGATCGGGACATATTGAGTAACAATAAGGATACTATTTGCAGTTATAATGAGTTACAAAATGTGATGATAATACTGCCAAAAAAGTACATTTCCAACAAGGTAGAATTCTATTACTATCAAATAATATAGGAAAAAAATACTTTTAGGTATACAAAAGATACCTTTCAATAAAATAAAATACAATACAATAAAATAAAATAAAGCTAAGTTAAACAAGATAACAAAAGTACTCAAAGTCAAATTAAGGAAAATGTTGAACTAAGACTCATTGCTACTAAAAATGAAAAAAAAAATAGAATATTATAAATATATAAATTCATACAAATCATGAACACATCCAGGGGGGTCTATATTACGAGATTGAAAACCCGTTTCAGCGAACACCACAGCACCAACATGTATAGCGTGAACTATGGTAACGGTGAACGTTCAAAACCGGGAAACACGAAATGTCGAAGTGTCATGGTTGGCCCATCTGCAGTATAGCTCCGTAAGTGTGCAATAGTTATGGTCCTTAGGGTTAGGGTGCGGGTTAAGGTAAGTGTATAGATAGTAATGTATGTAAGGTTTAGTGTAGGGTTACAAGTAGGGTTTGGTTAGTTTATGTATGTGTTTTATTTATTATGTTTGGGCATGTAATATGTAGCACTCAGTGGTGTTGGCCAACTATGACAATTTGAGAATTGAAATTTCACGGTTTAGGGGGTTTGGCATATTTACGGTTAGGGCTATGTGTGTTGGTGTTGTGGTGTTCGCTGAAATGGGTTTTCGATTTTGTAATATAGACCCCATCCAGGGATAACTCTAACCACTGGCGAAACCACAATAAGAAATCTGATGTCAACAGCATGCATATTTAATGACTATTTTGCTATCTATAGTACTGGTACAAGCAAATATTTGGATGCAGTACATCTTTATCTCTTGATGATACTTGCCCAGTTATTACACAAGAACTTGTCAAAACTTGCACTGGGAAAAATCACAATAAATATGTCTTTTCATCCTGACAACTTACCAGCTATCATGCTTGCTGATCATATAATGAAAACACATTATCATCTTTGGTTTATATTTAATAAGCCACCTAGATCACGAAAAGTTACAATAGAGTAGAAATGATCTCATATAACAAAGATTTTCAAGTAAGGTAAGGTACATAAAATAAATAACTATAGACCAGTTAGTATAACATATATTATAGGTAAGTGATTTGAAAGATGCTGGGCAGGATTCACGAAACCTCCGTGTAAGAGTTAATATGTCTTACACGGAGGCTGCAGTTAAATGGTGTGACGTCAGCATACCATGCATATTCATGAGGGCATGCTGAATCACACCCTAGGCTAACACAGTCCATGTAGGAAAGTAGGGGGCATGTTCGCACGGTGAGTTCTGCAAAGGGACACGCCCCCAGAAGAGTCACAGTCCTGAAAGTAAAATCCCACAAGCGAGTCCAAGGAAATGTCAAGAAACACAACACCACACATGCCCCCACAGACTATAAACCCAACTGTAATGTAAAACGTAAAAATAACAGTTTAATTTTTTTTTTTTATAATTTCAAAAATGTTTGCCCATAGTTGCGCTCATTTGCGCGGGTGTGCCTTTTGCTCAGCCACAGTTAGCAGTCATTGAAAAAGCATATAAGATCTAAATATGCAAATTAAGCCAAGTAGCAATAATGAAGAGGTAGAGACATTGGCCAAAGAGAAGGTTGTCACGGTTCGAGCCCCAACAACATAATTTTCTATTTTTAGTGAAATAAGCACGAAACAATCCCCTGACATATATGTATGTATGTATATATATATATATATATATATATATATATATATATATATATATATATAACTATAATTTAAGTAAAATGTAATGAAATGGGCCATGTATTTTTGAAGAAATCTGACACAATAAAAAAAAAATTTATAAGTGCCCATAGCTGAGCAGCACTCTAACAAGCTGAGTATGACAGCCCGCAGATGAGCAGTGGTTTAACAGGTGTAATATGAGTGCCCGGAGTTGAGCAGCACTTTAACATGCTGAAACTGTGTGCCCATAGCTGAGCAATGCTTCACACAGCGTAATATGCATGCTCATAGCCAAATAACGCGTTACCCAGCGTAAGCCATTTGCACGGAGCTGCGCAGCGTGCCAACCGGCTTACCGGCAGGCAACATTGAGCAAGCTGTATCAAAACCGCCTTTACAAAGACAAACCTCCTAGCCTGTCTAGACGGTAGTAAAATAAAAAAAAAGCAATGCCCTGGCTCAAACCCAGGATACTGTGCACTATAGTCAAAGTACTGAACCACTAAGCCATGACAGTTGTACTAAGAAATGCAATATTAGCATATATATATATATATATATATATATATATATATATATATATATATATATATATATAGGAATGAATGGAAACAGAAGCATGACAAAGCAGGTTTTGTTTAAGCTGATACATTTCCAAAATGGCCAATCACAGATAAGTGCGGGAAAATGGCATATATAAGCCCCGTAGGTGGGAATACACAGCATAACTGATTGTGGAACCTATTTGCAGTCAAGATGGCAGGTGTAGGAGAGGGCAGTCACTTCCAAGCACAGAGGCGGGTGTTGAGGAGTCCAAATATATGGCTTGGCTCCTAGTCCACGATCATGAGGCTCAACTCATGCAGGGCCAGGTTCTCTGAGATGCGTACAAGGCAGAGGCGTGGAACCAGTTGGCACATGATCTCACCAGTGCCACAGACATACCAAGGACTGGTGAACAGGTCCATCACCACCATGCGGACCTGAAGAGACGTAAGCAGGACCAACTAAACCGTTGGATCTAGGAGGCCCGTCAAATGCCCAACGCCCCACTACTGAGTAAGTATCCATGTAATTAAGTATGTAAGAAATTATCCTAGCTGATATTATGGAGATGTATGTTCCAATATTACTTCATTTATATTACAGCTGCAGGTGTGCGTTCCGTGAATCGGCGACCCTATGATGATAGGCTGGTGTGGTTGCGCCACCAGGCAGGTTAGTAATTATTTTGCTTTAATTGTTATAGAATATAAGTGAGACAGCTTGTAAAAGAGTTCAGTGTTGTTACATATTAATAAAGTTCAAATAACACTAGAAGAAAGATTCTGCTAGTACTGTATGATTAGATAAGTGATGCAGTCTGTAATCCAGAAATAAAAATTAAACAAGTCTGAAATAGAGATTTTCCACCTGTATTGTAATATCAGATAACTTGCTTCAGCCTGAAAATTACTGGTAAACAATCTACAGATGATAGACATGTGAAAAATACATCCCCTTTTAAAATCTGCCATATGAAATAAGTGAGTCTGTTGGAAAGGATTGTTGTAACCAAGTAAGAAATGTTAATAACGCCTAGAATTAAGTACCATCTTGAATTGTAAAAATAAAACAAGTGAGAGTGTGATAAAGAGGTATGGATCGACCAAGAAAGCTGTAATAAGTCTTGAATAAAGTTATACTGCAGTCAGTACATAATGAAATGAATGAGACAGCCACAACCAAAGAGTGAAATGTTTGTAATAAAGTACTGAAGCTGGAATGTGTCTGTCCCACAATTTGGATATGTTGCTGTATCCTTGCAATATGGAGATAGTATGGTTGTATGAAATACTGAACATCCACAGTTGTCTAGAGCCATATAAATCAAATGTAGCAGGATGCTGTACCTGAACACAGCCAGATATGAACGTGTATGAATAAAAATGCAATGTATATTAATGTAGCAGTATGTAGCAGTAACATTCCCATCACCAACATTCCTAAGGTTACATATAGGAAACTGTACTAAGACATGTAGGGTATATATATCTGCAGCTACTAGAAATGTACAGCATATGTATAGGTAGTTGAAGTTGTTAATAAAATATTTCTTCACCCTACCCTATTTTCACAAATAATGCCATTCCACACCAAACTGGGTATGTGTATTCACAATTAATTCCCATGGACATTTGTCCTGTTGGTTCATACATATTTGCATGTAAGTTGATGCATGTGCCCTATTCACATATCCAAACCTGATGGCCTGTTGCCATCAATCAACCCTGCATGCTGTTGGATTGTGTACTGCTGTTCAAAATATGCATGTGTTATGCTTGCTGTTCAATGTTTGGAATTCATGGGTGTTTAGTTAATGGGAATACTGATGTATGCTGTTACAACTAATTTTGAATGGTATTGTCTGTTACTAACCCAAAATGTCATAAAATATTGCTAAACATAGGACAACAGGGAAGGCGGGTTCCAGCGGACCCACCTCTCCCACCTCAGCTGGCGAGTGCACCTGGCACTAGTGCCCAGGCCGGAACCTCCTCCGATGGCCCTGTACCACCTTCGGGTGGAAGCGCTGCAGGGGATGGGGCTTGTCCCCCCTCTGCAAGCATGGCCAGAGCAGAACGTCCACTCACCCTCCAAAGTGTCCGGTCTGTGGTGCGTAGCGAGATCAGGCATTCTGTGCTTGAACCCCTACACCAGCTTGAGGCACAGGTGGTGCAACTCACGTGTGTGCCTGCCCATCCTACACAGCCCCCAGCACAGCCCCATCCTGGGCAGTGAAGGTGCAGTGGCAGCTGCCCATGGGTGGGGATCTCAGTTCCACTGTTGCCATCTATGGGCTCATGGGCTCACGATATCCAAACATCCATCCCCGTCAATTGTGTTTCCCCCCCACATGTGTCATACTCCGCCCCTCTATGCGTCTTGTTTGTCTTGTCTGTTAACCTCCCCTGCCTACCTTCCCAAATATACCTACTTCCTGTACCTCACATTCCACTCTCACCTGAAAAAAAAATAAAAAAAGGGCACTCTGTTCCCACAAAAAAATTACGCCCCATACATAGCTGCCCATTTTGCAGACATGTCTGCTGGACATATGAACTGGTAATTAAAATTGGTTGTACAACATATTTTGTTGTCCTCACCCCTCTCTCAGGGGTGGAATGTTTCAAATTTCACACCAAATTACACACATATGCACAGCTGTTGCTGATAAAGAAATGGGCAGCTATGGGCTTTTCCTACATTGTTCCTGCAAATCCCGAGCTTGTTTTCCTACTGTCCTACCCTCTTTGTGTCCCCTTTTTCATCACTTTCCTATCTCCCAATTTTCTTTTCTTTCAAAGAAATTAGTGCGGGTGTGCGCAAGAGTAAGCACTTTTAAGCAGTAGTCAGCAGGTGTGTGCTTGTGTGTGCTTAGCTAAGCATGTGTGTGCGAAGCTAAGCGACACCGCGCATGCGTGAACACCGCGCAAACCAGCGCAAACCCGCTTACAACTGCTTAAAAGTGCGATGTCACTCTGAATGACAAGGCCTGTAGTCTGCTCATCAGCAAAATAAAGTTTCTCTGTCAGTCTCGAACCCAGGACCTTGGAAACACTAGTCTGCATGACTTACCACTAAGCCATGACTGATATACAAGAACTTTGTGCTGAAAGCAATATATCATGAAATAGTAGGACTGAATGTAAAGGGAATATAGGAAGGCTATTACACAAAGCTTTTCTTGTATCTTTACTGGCAATTCTTGTGGAATTGCATTACATTAGTGTAATAAGAGAAACAGCCATGCTAGTAGGTAATAATGTGACAGTAGCACCTTGCAAACCATGCACACTATCAGAGCAGGATAAACACTGCCATATTTGAATAGGTAAGAGGCCAGACCTCCCAACTGTGACTGATTTACAGGGATGTTCCTGATTTGCAAACAAATGTTAACTGTGCCCCACTAACTCCCTGTGAAATGTACTAACAGTAGGCAGAAAGGTGGGGAATCCCACATAATGGTAACTGTCAATTAGTTAAAGTACACACTGCTTGCATGTCAGAAATGGTGTAGTAATACATATGCTCAAAATACCCCACAGTCACAACTGCAGAATATCTGAAATATATCATGGGTGTATCCCACTGATATGTACCATTCCCTGAGGCTGCTCAAATATACAAGTATCTGAGGCCTGCAAGTATCAGAAACTCACAGGCATATTAGCCTGTCTGCTGTCACACACTCTGTGAATAGCTGTAGAATTGCTTCCACAAGCACACCCTCATGTAGGAGTACAACCCAGAAATATCAAAGGATGTAGCCATCTAATAAAATAAGGACAGTATAGCAGTTTACAAGCACTGCGTTTGCCTGATATTCATAACTGTTAGTACAAAGTACAAGGCCCCACTACTGCTCAGCAGCAAAATAAGATACCCTTGTAGGATTCAAACCCCACACCTTGGCCTTACCAGACTGCATGCAGCACCACCAAACCACACCAAACATATAAGAAATTGCTGCTGAAAGAAATATATCATGCATTACAAGGAGTGAATGTAAATGGAAAATAGGAAAGCCATAGCAACACATTCCAGTAAAGACACATAGTAGGCCTTCAAGGAGTGAATGTAAAGGCTAAATAGTGAAGCAATAACAACAAATTGCAAGAGCTACTGTTGTATACCAGTTAATCCACAAGTCCCACAGGAAAGTACATACTCTCCATCTAAACAGTGTTAGCATTAGCAGGTGTGAGTTAACATACACACTGAGAAGAATGAACTGGAAGAAGCAACAGTCAGGTTTCAGTACAACATGCATGTCAGTGCCTACAACACAGCCTTAGATATGAGAGACATACCAACGTTTGGACTTACAGAACAGTGTCCACAGCAAACCAGCATGGTCCCCATCTTGAAAAACTGAAAGGACTAAGCCTACCTAACCTAACATTTTATAGCACTGTCCTGAAATCACAGTGAGAACTCCAATTACCACACAGCAGGCTGCATGCAATTAGTAAATGCTGGCTAACAATTGATGCAGAGGCCATCACATGTACATGTGCAGATACCTACAAAAGCAACCTGTACTCCCAGTCCACACATGCAATAATATCATTGCAGCAACTGGAGGAAGAGAGAGAGACAGAGAGAGAGAGAGAGAGAGAGAGAGAGAGACCAAAAAAAAAAGTAATAAAAATAAAAAAAACATCAAGCCAGCAGCAAGCCATACAAAAGCAAGCCATACAGCAGCAAGGCACACAGCCAGCAGCAAGCCAGCCAGCAGCAAGCCAGCCAGAGGCAAGCCAGCCAGCAGCAAGGCAGACAGCCAGCAGCAAGCCAGCCAGCAGCAAGCCATCCAAAAAAGCAGTCAGAAACAAAGGTAATGTAAACTACCTAATCTAATAATCTACATACTGTGAACCCTCCATATGTGTTAGCAGTCTGTATCTATATGTATATGAAGATGTGCATAGGGCAAGGGACATACTGCAACTGTTAGTGAAGGCTTTACATACATATGTAGTTGAAGGTTGCTATGTGCACATATCAATGTAGGTTGTAGTACAAAGTACAATGTAGGTTGTACAGTAATGGATGTTTAGCAGTATGTTAGTGTGTGTATTCATATGTGTAAATAAAAATATATATATATATGTATATGTATGTGTATATATATGTATATATATATATATATATATATATATATATATATATATATATATATATATATATATATATATATATATATATATACATATATATGTAATAGACACATACATATATAGATATATAGATACATACACGTATACAGACATATATGAATGTCTAGAAATATGTATGTATATGAATATCTCCTCTCTCTCTCTCTCTGTATATATATATATATATATATATATATATATATATATATATATATATATATATATATGTATACTGAGAGAGGCACATGTGTGCAGATGTATTGCAACAGGTGCCTGGTGACAAAGGCATGGACTGAACACCACTGTGGATACTGGAGTACCATACCCCATTCCAAAACATGTTAACCACTAACCACGGCATAGGTGGTTGCCTGCCTACTACTGGATGTGTCAGAAGGGAACATGGGAGACAAGCATACAATAGCCTCCCCTTTGATATTCACAGTGGCACACTAGTCTTGTAATCCCTGTACATGGTACATGTCATCACAAATGGTGTGTCAGCTAGGGAAATGTAGGTCAATGTACCCCTCTACACCTCACAATGTCCTACATGGTATGTTCCTCCCATGACAACTACAGCAAGGGAAAAGGACAAAGACATACCTAACAAACAGTGATAATCCCCTCAAACACATTACCTATGCAGAGTGACTGACAAAACCACAGATAGAGTGCCTTTCATACTACCTACACAGAGGTTACCACTGCTGGATATACAGAGTTATGACACACCCATACCAGTTGTTTAACCACCATGGTACCACCTCACAATCTGTCCAGCCTAAATGACCTATGGCCATCATCCTTGGCACCGCAGTAAAGAGCACATGCTGGAGGTACAGGTTCCTATCCACAAATAAGCCATACCCTGGAGTAAACCACCCAGCATTAAGAAGCAAGGCTCCTTATTAGTAGATGTCAGACACACCCCTGGTGAATGTTATGCAGACAGGTAATATGCCATATGAGTCACCCTGTGTAACTGTTTGACAGGAGCAAGTACAATCACATTACATGTGTCCCAAGGGGCAGGGTAGCATAACACTATACTGCCCTAGGCCCAGGGCCAGTAGCATAGTACCTACCTATGACACAATGCACACACACATGTACTCATTGCAATACCAACTATGTGAGGTGGAATGAGTGTGCCACTGACTGTGTGCAAGGTCTGAAATGGTGTGATTGCTCAGCATGACTTTGTGTCTGTCATGGTAGTGTGTGTCCTCGGTGTGAGGCCTGAGAAAGATGTGTTAGTTATTGGGATACAAACATACTACATTGCCATATGTTGTGCTGTGGTTCCCTGTATATAACTGCGGTGTAGGTAGGGGTATGGCAGCAAAGACTGGGTGCATTACCATTGAAACTGTAACTGTGCATTGCATGCATAGCATGGAATGACAATATTCCACATCCATTAGCTTGATACATACCCCCAGTGTGAGGTTGTGCATTGGACCTCAAACAGTGTGCCGAGTGCTGGTGTATACTAGTTTGTTGTATGGAGTGTGGCAGGCACTGTCACTCAGTTGTTGGCTGAGCACTGATATGTGTTAATTTACATGTGTATCCCCTGATAGACAGACAGATGCTATATATGGCAGTTCAGTGATATCAGTACAGTAGAGTACTATGTGTGCCATATTACTTGCTCACATATTTTTCTTTTCCTTCCAGGTCGATGGTGCATCAGTGCAACCCCTGTTATTCTGCTGCAGAGGATGAGGAGATACACCAGAGCCTGGTGCGGGATTTTTCCACACTCTTTTCTCGGACCAGCCAGAGCCAGCAGGAGAGGGCTGCAGTATGGCAAGACCTTGTCCGTCGGATAAATGACATAGGCATGCATAACCGGACATATGAGCAGGTATGCCATCACTACAGTGATTTAATTAGAAATGTCTGTCAGCGTGCGTCTGATATCCACAGGCAACAGCTTGCCACAGGTGGTGGGGTACCTATCCACCCCCCCTCACCAGACTGGAGGAACTCCTCCTAAGTGTTGTGGCTCCAGCCCAACAACAACTACATCCACAGACATGTGTAATGATGGAGGCTGGAGCCACCCAGCATGTGGACATGGAGTGTGCAGGTAACATGCCATATCTGTAGTTGACTGTTCTCTGCACTGGTAGTTTATGCATGTGTGAGATGTGTACTGTGTGTGTAGCTATTATCCTGGAAATTCCTGTGCAAGATTGATATTGTCAATATCATCAGTACACCTGTGAAAGCCAACTGTTGTACTACTGTACTGTATCATACTCACAGTATCAATGGCACAGTTGTGCCCACTGGCAATAACTGTCTTATTTGTGCAGGTCCCTCTGGAGTAACAGCAAGGCAGCCAATCCATGCTGGTGAGTGTGTAATAACAATACTATTAATACTAATGATAATAATAGTAATAATACCCTCAAACAGTATTGTGTATGCGTTGGATTGCAGGTGTGTGTGTGTGTGTGTGTGTGTGTGTGTGTGTGTGTGTGTGTGTTTGTATCTCATGTACTGAGGAGTGTGCATGTATGCATGTGCCCATGTGCCCATGTGTGCATGTGTGCATGTGCCCATGTGTGCATGTGCCCATGTGTGCATATGTGCATGTGTGCATGTGCCCATGTGCCCATGTATGCATGTGCCCATGTGCCCATGTGTGCATGTGTGCATGTGCCCGTGTGCATCTGTGGTAACATTGTGTACACATTGTAAACTGTTTCCTGTCTTCCTCTCACAGGTTCTGGTGTTGCTCTGGTGGAGTGCAGCAGGGAACATGAAGCAACTACTGGGGATAGTGATAATGATGATACATGTGTAATGGCACAGGGAGGTGTGACAGGGTCTGTTGTTGGTCAGCCAATCGACAGTACACAGCAGTCAACCCCATCAATGCGCAAAGTCATCCTGCTGATACATCCATTGTCACCAATGTCCTTAGCTGAGGGACAGCATACAGTGGGCATTGACCAGGGTAATGTGGTATCAGTGGCACATGCATCCCCTCACAGCAGCCATGGCCAGTCCTGACATGGTACCGCACAGGCAGATGTCCTGGGGTTCTCGTGGGAGCATCTGTGGTCATACTGCCCCTGTCAGACGTGCCCACAGAGGTCTTTCAACATCAGCTATGTTCCGGGCTGTAATGCAGGCACAGGCACATATGGAACGGTACACCAGACAGGATCTGAGGGAGCTTAGGGCACATCACACTGCTATGAATGACACTATGCGTGACGTTGCGGCTGCCATCCGTACTGTCGGAGAGGTCATTGACAGACATTGGGGGGACACATTAGATCTGTTCCACAACTACATGTCCATGAGCCAGGGCAATGCAGGACGGTTGAGGCGTCGACGTGGACGTATGCCAGCAACATCAGCAGCTGGCAGTCATCGCAGATGACAACAAACATGCAGCCGCTCCCATAGTGCCAGTACCAGCCCCAGCAATGCTGGGTCTGTGCTGTCATCAGACCGCCCTAGGAGACCAAATGCACATGGCTCTGGACAATCCCAGCAGGGACATGTGTCCAGTCATCAACCAACTGCTTCTGATGACAGTACCCAGTCTGGCTTAGTACCTGATACTGTCCGTAGCACCCCTGCCAGGCACAGGTACCGTGTCCATGGCCAGAGACAGTGATCTGTATGACCTGGCAGGTACAGTCTGTGGCTGTCCACAAACACCCGTATATGGCAGCCATGAGGTGGAACTGTGTGCATGCATACACACATGCATAATGCTAACACCTAGGGCTAACACATACACACACACACACACACACACACACACACACACACACACACACACACATGTCGATTGGATGTGTCAATGGCAGACTCGGGCATACCAAGTACACACCCTGTGCATATGATGAAACTGTGCCACCTCCTGCAATCTGTAACACTGATGCAGGAACAGGATAACATGGTGCTGATGCACAGGGTGACGACATAGAACTGTAGTAATATTATCATGTTGTTAACAGTACAGTGTAATGATATCATTGTGGGTATATCCCAGCATGCCTGATGCATTAACAGTATGATTGTCATTGTAGTTTTTTATACACCACTGTTAATTACAAAAGTGTAATGTCTGCACATCTTTGCATTCTGGTGATAAGGCTGAAAACACAAACCCACCTACATAGGTAGCACAGGGGATAAGAAAAAGGAAGTAAAGATACTCAATGCCAGACATGTAAACCGCAAGATGCATGCAGTCCAAACTCTACTCAGCATGGAGAATGTTGATATCTGTGCAGTAACAGAAAACAGGTTCAAGGCTCCCAAGAGCACCCTAGCACTACCAGGTTACATCTCATACCATGTTTGAAGCTCCAAAACATGGAACTAACTATGAAAGGAGGGTTAGTCTCAATAAATGTCAAGGACACCCACACCCCCAGGTTGTTGCCACAGCATGAAGCATCACAGACTATCCATGTGCAACTAACAGTGGGTTAAACTGACTTCCAGTTCATAGCCTGCTACAGACCACCCTCCTAAACCCAGGAAACCCACTTGGCCTACTTAAGAACACATGAATATATGAAGGTGTCTCCAAACAACATTATATTGGGCAACTTCATCTACCCACACACAGACTGGGAGCATTACTGTAGCTCCAACACCCTAGGCGAAAGGTTCCTAGAATTCATACACTCAAATGCTATGGAACACCTTGTTACCACTCCCACAAGAGGGGGAAAACATACTGCACCTGATCATCACCAACATGTGGACTCTATGCTCCAGACCAGAAGTGTATCCCTCACTGGTAAGATGACACCATAGAGTAATCTCACTGTATATTCACATACCAACCGCAGCCCCTGCACAGAAAACCACAGTGAAAAAGTTGTGTAAAGCAAATTCCATGTATTCACATGAGGCAGGCTTCACACATAGAAACTATTTAAGGTCACAGGTACATATCTCTATGTGGCACACACATACCTCATGTGTATGTCATACAATAATAAAAGCAACACCCACCACACATTGACAAAAACACACATGGCATTTGTAGGATTCAAACCCCTACCTTACTATGTTATGACACTTAAGAGAAACACATTAGCAGAGCGCACTACTCACATTACTAGGAGGTTCCCTTTCTCCTGCTATACTTATAGGTTGCTGACATCATCAGTCTTTAGAAAGAGGAATGCACATCATGTAGTGTGTCTTCCAGTTGGCAAAAGGGCCATTTTTTCAAAGAGAATTGCACACATCCTGCCCCCTCCAAACACAAACACACTGAGCATTTGCAGGATTCAAACCCCTACCTAACTATGTTATGACACTTGAGAGAAACACATTAGCAGAGAGCACTATTCACATTACTGGGAGGTTTTTTTTCTCCTGCTATACTTATAGGGTGCTGACATCATCAGTCTTTAGAAAGATGAATGTACATCCCTGCCCCCTTCAAACACAAACACACGGAGCATTTGCAGGATTCAAACCACTACCTAACTATGTTACGACACTTGAGAGAAAAGTATTAGCAGAGCGCACTATTCACATTACTGGGAGGTTTTTTTTCTCCTGCTATACTTATAGGGTGCTGACATCATCAGTCTTTAGAAAGAGGAATGTACATCATGTATTGTGTTCTTCCAGTTGCCAAAAGGGCCATTTCTTTCAAAGAGAATTGCACACACCCTGCCCTCCCCCAAACACACTGAGTATTTGCAGGATTCGAACCCCTACCTAACTATGTTATGACACTTGAGAGAGACGCATTAGCGGAGCACACTGTTCGAATTACTGAGTGTCTTTTCTTCTCCTGCAGTATTTATAGGTTGCTGACATCATTATTTAGAAAGAGGTATGTACATCTATTACTATCCCTCAGTATGGGGGATAGCATATATGTGCATTAACAGACGCCTACTTCAGGGTCACATATGCACATCAGCACTGCCAGGTTATGTTTTATACCATGCTTCGTGACCACAGGACTTGTAACATACAACACAACCAGTTCAGACCACCCCTCCCATATCCAGGAACCACACTTGGCTTCCCTGGGAACAGTGTAGGATATGAAGGTGTTCATATACACCATTACAGTGATTAACTTCAGGTACAGGAATATTGAGTGGGGGAACTACTCAGGCCTCAACAACATCACCCTACAGCCACTACAATTTGTGAATCCATGTGTTATGGCAGAACCAATCACCACAGCCACAGGGGGGAATACATATTGGACCTGATCATCAGCAACATGGGGACTCTATGTTCCACACCAGAGGTAGACCACCATTGTTAATATCTGACCATAACCAACTTTCCCTGGACATCCATATCCCATCCCCACCCCCAGGTAAGGAAATCACTGCAAACAAAAGTATTTATCAAAAGCAGACTTTGCACTTGTGAAGACTGGGGTGGAATACTTCAAAGGCCCTGTGCTGGAGGATTATACAGGCCAATCTGCAGAATCCTTAACAAATGCATTCTATGAGCATCTGGAAGGTTTGCATTGATCATGCTATCCCAAATAAAACCAAGACTCCTCCACAACAGGAGACCTGTCTGGTTTACACCAGCCATATATGAGCTGTACAACAGAAGAAGGGAGCTAATACATTACAGAGCAATATCCCACAGAGGGAGGACATCTCTGAACAGTATTGGCAAGACACTTCAATCCCTCAAAATCAACACTTGCAAGTGTTGATTGCTAGTACTGATCAGAGATGCCTTCCCTTTTATGAATTTTGCTCTGTCATGTAGTAGCTTCCTCCTCCTGTTGTAAGTTTGTTAATGGCTGGGGTCCACCAGACAGGATGCCTGCCTTTGGGGGAATGGGTCTTGGTTTTATTTGGGATTGCATGATCCATGCATTCTTGAAGGTGTCCATAGAAAGCGTTTCTAAAGGATTCAGCGGTGTGGGCTGTGGTTTCCACTGGCCCAGCGGCTTTGAAGAATACCACTTCAGTCTTAAGAAGTGTGAAGTCGGCTTTTGAGAAATTCTTCACTGTGGTCTTTTGTGCAGAGGGCAGGATGTGGATTTCCAGTGAGATTAATTTATGGTCTGATCTCACCAATGAGGGGTATACTTCCGGTGTGGAGCATTGTGTCCCCATGTTTGTGATGTTCAGGTCTAGTATATTATTTCCTCTTGTGGGAGTGGTGACTAGTTGTTCCATCACATTTGAGTTTATGAATTCTAGGAATCTTTGGGCTAGGGTGTTGGGGCTTGAGTAATGCTCCCAGTCTATGTTTGGGTAGTTGAAGTCTCCCAATATGATGGTATTTGGAGAGACATTCATACTCTCCAGTGTCTTCAGGAAGGCTGAGTGGGGTTCCTGAGTTTGAGAGGGTGGTCTGTAGCATGCTACAAACTGTAGGTCAGTTTTACCTATGGTTAGTTGTACATGGATGGTCTCCGATGCTTCGTGCATTGCCACTAACCTGGAGGTGTGGGTATCTTTGATGAATATTGATACTCCCCCTCCTTTTGTGGTTCGGTCCAAGTTTTGGGGCCAAAAAGCATATATGAGGTATAACCTGGTAGTGCTGGGGTGCTCTCAGGAGCCTTGAACCAGGTTTCAGTCACTGCACAGACATCAATGTTCTCCATACTGAGGAGGGCCTCGAGAGCGTGCATCTTGAGGTTTATACTTCTGGCGTTGAGCAGCATTACTTAGTTTTTTTCCACTTGTGTTTTCTAGGGAGGTGGGTTTGTCTTTTGAGCCTTGCCTAAAAAAGGCACTATGGAGGTGGCAATAGCCTTGGCCAATATCCGGAAGCCCAGGGGTGACAGATGCAAGCCATCCCTTGTGAAGCAGCGTGGCTTGTCAAGCATGTCATCCCAAGCAGACAGACATTGGATCCCCTTAGAATGACACCAGTAATTGAGCCAATTGTTAAAGCTGATATTTTTGTCTTTATACTGTGGCATCATTCTTGGTGAGGATAAGATGCTGCTTAGGGTCATACCGGCCTGGGCTACATAATCAGAGAGCTCCTCTATGTCTCTTTTCATGTAGTGCAGGGAGGTATGTCTCAGGTCATTCACACCGGCATGGACAATGATGGAGTCATATTTGTACTTGCTTTGGAGTGACCTGAGTGCTTGTGTTATGTGGCAGATTCTAGTGCCCAACAGGCAGCTTACTGTAACCTTTTCCTTGTTCAGTCTGGTGAGCGGGACATCAGTGTGTCTGACTATGGAGTCACCTATTACAAGTGTATCAGGCATGTTGTTTGGCCATGAAGGCTGTGACTGTTTGGCACACTGACTTTGTGAACTATGTGTTGCATGTGCTATGTTTTGAGGTAGTGTTTGCTTGAGTGTCTGCTTTGGAGGCCTCTGTTGTTTTGGTAGATTTTTAATTAGAGCCTCCGAGTATGTTTTTGTGTGTTTATGTGTTTGGTTTGCAGTTGTGATAGGTCTATGTCAGACTGGGTTTGTGGTGTGTGTGGTTACCTTCTCCTCCTGACTGGTTTTGCCAGTACTGAGTTGAGAGAGCTCAGCTTCCAGTTTGGCTATATAGTTGCATCTCTCACGTATATTTATATTTGTTGGGGGGAGGAGGAGGTTGTCTGTGTATATGAGGCAGGTGTAATATTGCCTCAAGATTCCCAGATTCAACATCTTGTAGCTGGCCTTAGAGGATTTTATGTGTGACCATAGTTTTTTGCCATAATACTGATCAGAGATTACTTCCCTTTTTGGGTTTTGCTCTATCATGTAGTAGCTTCCTCCTTCTCTTGCATGGTTTGGTAATGGCTGGGGTCCACCAGGCCAGATGCCTGCGTGTGTGGGATTGGGTCTTGGTTTTATTTGGGATTGCATAATCCATGCAGTCCTGAATGTGTTCATAGAATGCATTTGTAAAAGGTTCTGAGGTCTGGCCCATATTTTCCACAGGCACAAGGCCTTTAATGGATTCCACCTCAGTTTGGAGGAGTGCAGCATTTGCTTTACGCATGTTTTCCACTGTGGTTTTCTGCCCAGGGACTGGGGTCAGGATGTGAATATCCAGTGAGATTACTCTATGGTCTGATCTTACCAGTGAGGGATACACTTCTCATCTTGGGCATAGAGTACCCATGTTGCTGATTATCACATCCAGTATGCTTACCCCTCTTGTGGGAGTGATAAGTTTTTCCATAGCATTTTGGTTTATAAATTCTAGGAACCTTTGGCCTAGGCTGTTGGAGCTAGAATAATGCTCCCAGTCTATGTTTGAGTATTTTAAGTCACCCAGTATAATGTTGTTTGGAGAGATCTTGATATTTTCATGTGTTCTCAAGTAGGCCAAGTGTGGTTCCTGGAGTTAGGAGGGTGGTCTGTAGCACGCTACAAACTGGGAGGCAGTTTTAGCCACTGTTACTTGCCTGTGGATAGTCCATGCTGCTTTTTGCTGTGGCACCAACCTGGGGGTGTGGTTATCCTTGACAGTTATTGATAGTCACTCTCCTTTTGTAGTTTGTTCCATGTTTTGGGGGTGTAAAGCATGGTATGAGGTGTAACCTGGTAGTGTTAGGGTGCTCTTGTGAGCCTTGAACCAGGTTTCTGTTACAAAACAGATATCAACATTCTCCATGCTGAGGAGAGTTTGGACTGCATGCATCTTGCAGTTTAGACATCTGGCATTGGGTAGCATTACTTCTAGGTTCTTATCCCTTGTGATACCTATGGAAGTGGGTTTGTGTTTTGAACCTTACCTATTCAAGGCACTATGGGGGTGACAACAGCCTTTGCCAGTATCCAAAAGGCCAGGGGTGATAGGTGCAAGCCATCCCTAGTGGGTGGAGCATCATGTCTTGCTCAGCATGTCATCCCAGGCTGACAGGCATTGGATCCCCTTTGACTAACAGCAATACTTAAGGCAATTATTGTAATTGATCATCTTGTCTTCATTTTGTGGCATCATGCTTGGTGAGGGTAGGATGTTAGTCAGGGTCATCAAGTTTGCATATACTACATGGTGTTGCATTGCTTAACACATGGCAATCATGCCTCAGGTGGTGCTGCAGGGCTGTCTATGTTGAATGCACATACTACACTCCCTGTACATGTTTGAAAGCAGGTTGTGTCAACTTAGGCATCCCTTTTACTATATGTGTGAGTCAGAGAGATATATCATTTCCAGGGTTTTACTGAGCCAGTGTATGTGCTATGCGTTGCCTCTTTGCCAAGGCCAAGGCATACTGGGCACGCCTCCTTCTGCCTACTGGGGCAGGCTCAGGATGTTCCTCCTCCGAGTCACGCTCTGCCTGTGATGGCCTTGGCAATGGTGGGGGGCTGTTTGGCCCAGCCCTATGCTGGTCCTGCTGCAGCTGTTTTCACAGAATCATATTATGTAGCATAGCACATACCATGACAATTTGGGTACATGTAGTTGGTGAGTACTGCAAGGCTTCACCAGATGTGTCCAGGCACCGGAACCGTGACTTGAGCAAACCAAACACACACTTGATTACATTTCGTGTTTGTGCGTGTGCCTCATTATGGCGTTCTTGTTCAGGTGTGTGTGCATTTCTGATGGGTGTCATCAGCCACTGCTCCAGTGCGTAGCCAGCATCCCCCACTAAGTGACCATGTGGGATGTCCCCATTGGCAAATGTCTGGTACAGCTGCGTCAAATGCCAGATATGGGAATCATGGTAGCTTCCAGGGCAGCCAGCACACACATTCATTATTATGCCCTGGGTATCACACACGACCTGGCAGTTGATGGAGGGGAAGCCCTTGTGGTTAATGTAGGCCCTACCCCGCTCACCAGCTGGTGCTTTGATGCATATATGTGTGCAGTCTATTGCACCCACTACCTCAGGGTATTCTGCTATTTGCTGGAAGAGACGCATATTGCTGGCCAATTCCTCACGGGAATTGGGGAAATATACATAATCACTGACATGTGCTGACATGGCATCCAGGAACTGGTGCAGTACCCTGGATGCTGATGGCTGTGATAGCCCCATCATGTCAGCAGTTGGTCTCTGGAAGATACCTGTTGCTAGTATTCTTAGGCCAACACATACCTTGGTTTCCACTGGGATGGGTTCCCCTCTGTTGGTTCTGTGTGTGAGGCATGGCCTGCACAGCTCAACAATTTGCTGTAGAAGGTCTCTGTCTACTCTATAGCGCTCTACTATCTCCAGCTCATGTAACCCCTGGTAGGTGACCCTGGGCCTGTACACTCTTCTCCGTCTCCTCACTATGGGTTGTCTGGCAGCATTTGCATAGTCACCACCCTCAGCATGTTGCATATGTCTCCTTATAACAGCTATGGCAGCCCCTAGCATTTTTGGTCTGAGTGAAGCTTTTTCAGTTTTCACTTCTAATAGCTTACTCCTCTGTTGTAGTGTCTCTTGAGAGAAACATGCTGCACTGTTGTTTGCAGAGTTTTAAGTGCTGGGCTGGGCTACTGTTCTGCCTGTGTAATTGCCTGCTTCTGATTGTTTTCACCTGCTAGCTCTGCCAGTATTCCCTGCTAGCTTCCTACTATTTCTTCTGCTTCCTTTTTCCTTTCTGTTTCCTCAGGGGGGAGCAACGCGCATACAAGCGCAAACACGCTCACAGCAGCTAACACGTGCGCACACATGCTTAGACAGACTAGAATCTGCTTATTGGGGCAAAACTCGTACACACCAGCACAAACAAGCTTACAGGTCTTTAAACAGGCTCCCACATGCTTACTCTGGCTTAAACATGCGCATTCATGCTTACACGCACGCACTCTATCTTACTCGCGCCTCCCAACGCACACACACACGCATGCACGCCCAGCAAGAAACTTTGGTGCTATCCATAGTGTACACCTTCCATTTCTTGGCTTTCCCATGCCTACTTGTTGACACACCTCCTTCCATGATGTGTGACTGACATCTTTCACATGCCACTGTGCTCCAATGTGCTTCATTTCTTTCATACATACCCCCCTGTGATGTCACCTATCTCCTACTGTGTTACTCCCCCTTATCCTACTCCTACACTCCAGGGAATGTGCTCATTTGCTATGTGACAGTGCGATTCACTATCCTAACACTCATTTACATAGGATTGCCTACTAATGCCTACTAATGCTTAGTTACATGTCTTACACTCAGCTTCCCCCCTTAGCAACCCCTATTTGGTGGTCATGTTGTTTTCAGCCTGCTATTCCCTTACATTATAAATTCATGTTTTGCATAAAACCCATGTTTGTGGGTTTTAAATTTTTATTTTTCTGTTTTTTTACAGCGCAGCCCGTTTGCGCTGCACTGCTCTACATTTAAACATTTTTATTTCATTTTTGCTTGTGGGTACATTGCCAGTGGCCACATATTTGGCCATTGGCATGCTGCCTGGAACATATGCAACCTTTATTTGGAGCTGACAAGGCTCCATTGTGTTATTTGCAGAACGGTACTAAGTTGTCAACTGAGTACATTTCTGCAGGTAACACGGCTCTTACATGGACAGGTTTCTGCTTCCTGGATCGAAAAATTACCTCATTTGCATGCCTTTCAGCTGCAAGTGAGGTAATTAGCATATCCACGCCCTGTCCATGTAAGAGCCGTTTTAGGAGCTCTCTTACACTCCCCTACAGGCTGTTCCTGGATCGCTATGGCTGCATGGAGTCTTACACTACTCTTAGACTCCGTGCAAGCCATCGTGAATCCTGCCCGTCTTCTTAGGCATATGGAATCAAGGAAAGGAAGAATAATATCATGGCAACTGACATGCGCTAACATAGTTTTGGTGAAGGCTACTCTAATCTTACTAATATGATTGACTTTATTATTACAACGTTGGACTTGGGGCTTAAATGTTACACATTTTTCTTTACGACTTATCTAAGGCCATTGACTCTCTGATCTATACTTCATTTATTAAATTGCTAGTTAATAAAGTATACAATTCATACATCATAAGGTAGATAGGTAACTAGTTGACTGGATGGCAACATTCTGTAGTTATCCAGGGTTATAAATCTCAACTTAATAACATTTCCCTTGGAGTTTTATGGGGATCTGTATTCAACTGTGTCCTACTCATCTTGGTCTTTAAAAGTGTTAGAAAAATATGTATTTGAACATATATAAAGTGCTAGTTAAAAAGCAAATAGTATATAATGCATTTTATTCTATTAATAATATGGCAATAAGAATGATTTTACATGTAATTGCTTGAAGCTTTGGAGCTGCAGTGTATTTGAACTCTGACCCTGGCAGTAGCCAGCTCAGCAAGCTTATGTTTTTCACAAATGATTATCTGCTTGGTCAGGAAACTAAATGTATAAAGCATTGAAAATCTTCTTCTCCTTCCTTTGGGACAATTGGCCTTGTAAATGTTATCGAGATAAGATGCAGCTGTTGGGAGAATGTTGCAAGAAGAACAAAGAAGTGTATTACAAGACTGAACCAGCTATTGTATTCAAGCAGGCCTGAAACCTTGAAAAAGTAACATTTACAGAAAGACATTATAACAGACCAGGTGATTTGCAAGGCTGTATTATTCCCAAGGGAAAAACTTTTTAAAATATATAACATCAGCAATCTTAATGAATAGGATATTGTGAACCATAGTGATGTAGGTGCCCTGTGACTAACCACATCAGAAAGGTGGGCACAAACTAGAGAGTAGAAACTATAAGAATTGTATACTTCCTGTATCATGTCAGACAAAATTCTGTACTTGTACGTTTTTTGCCTCCTGGTGTACGCTAGTAAACTTTTGCATCTGAGCCTCCTGTGTTGTAATCTTTGTTTTTATTTAACTGTTTGGTCCTCCTTGAACCGGAAACCCTCAGACAGCTACAGATCAGAGTGTACCGGTGGTCGAACACTGCACAGGAGAAGCTACCGAAATGGTTCTTCTTGAAATGTAAAAGACCTCCGATTGAATTGTCGTTTTGAGAGGCTGGCCACTTTCTGATCTGCGGCCGAAGAGTGGTCTCGAACTGGTCGACCCAGGAGGCTCAGGTAGGAAGATATTTGCCTTTTTTCTGTTTTAGATCAGGGACTAGGTTACAGTAAATGTTATTGTCAGTGATTTGTTATACAGATCAGGGACAAAAGGAAATTACTGTATATTTTGTCAGAGATCAGGGAAACAGAATAAGGTAGGCAGTTATTCTAGATAAACTGTGTAAGGAACAGAGATACCACATGGTAAAAAGGGTTACGTAACATTTTCTTTAATATGGGAAATCAGTGCACTAAAATATCGCGAGATCCGCCCCTAACTGAAGATGCAAAATATATGCAATTACAACGGGCTGATAATGTTAGGTATTATACAAAATGGGTTAATAAATACGGATTTGATGGTAAACTGGATAAAATTTCATTAGTTAAACTCTTAAAGCAACTTAAATCTGATGCAGAAGGTCAGGCAAAAAAGCAACAGCAATTAGGCATTCCTCAGGCACACAGGTGGATTGAGGAAGTAAACCGAAGGGAACAGAAAACTAAAAATTCTAAAACGTTATTTTTAGACAAAGAGGATAATAACATAGTAATAGCGACGGCTCCTCCTCCCCCGCCCGCTCCGATGCCTTTTTCAGGATATGAAGCAGGTTGACAAGCTAGTCCACCTCCACGTTATCCTGATGTCACAATGACACTAAAACCATTTGTTAGAGATCCTATTGAAACTAGGTCCCGGACACGTAAAACACTTGGGGACACAGACTCGTATCAAATAAGAAAAAACACACTAGAGGAAAGTGAGGAAAAGATCTGTCCACTCATCGAGGTACCAAATCCTCAAGCAGGACAGGAAGGGCAGGACCCAACTCTTCTAGTATACAGACCATGGACACCGGAAGATATCCGGAAAGCTACAGAGTGAATTCCCCATCCAAAAGTCAATTACACGAAGTTTTTGCAAGATTTACAAGGTATGAGACTAAGTTACCACTTGAATGGGGAAGAAGTAGAAAAGGTAGTTAGGCAAATTGTAGGTCCAGACTGGCACATGATTTGTGGCACCTGGAACCCTCGTAATGCATAGCTTAAACCACTCCCACATTGTGACGCAGAACTAGACAATAGAGTAAAAGGTCTTACAGACCGAATTTCTGAAAAATGGAAACCTAGAGCAGATTGGACTTGCATTAACCAATGCATACAACAAGAGAATGAAACTGTAGATGGGTATTATGGTAGATTATTGGAATGTTTCAATAACCATAGTGGTATGGCTATTCCTGAAAATCAGACACTTGATACCCCGTATGAACAGCAACTGAAAAATACGTTTTTGAAAGGTTGCATTGCACCTATCAGTAGCTTCATTACGAAGCATATGATAGATCATCAAACAAGTAGGTTACAAGCCTTACTTGAATATGCTAGACATGCCGAAAGACACTTTAATAGTAAAAAGAAAAAGAAGACACAGGTCTTCACTGCTGAAGACGGAGCTGAGGTCTTTGTAGTACAGTCAGGTAAAAAGGGTAAGAAAAATGCCCAGGGAAACAGACAATCTGACAAACGGTCAGAAGATTTTGAAGAAAGAAAAAAGAAAGGTGAGTGTTTTAAGTGTGGAAAGAAAGGACATTTAGCGAGGGATTGCAGGCAGAATAAAAAGGTTACCACAGAAAGCAAGGATGATGAAGACTGACTATATGATAGTGATGAAAGTCAGAGATCATCAGAAAAGGCTAACAAACAAGGAACAAATGTAAATGTAGTAGAAGGAACAGAGGAAGTGCAAGTAGATATGGAGGATGAAGAAAGTGAAATTCTAGATTTGGCATTACTGAGCTTGGAGCTCTATCTGGCAGACACAAAACCTGAAGTTACACTTCTGGTGGAGGGGAAGGAAGTAAAATTCCTGTGTGACTCAGGAGCGTCACGGACTTTGATACACCCCTCCAAGTTACCAGAAGACTCCGAATCACCTGATTATATATTAGTAAAAGCAGCAAACGGACAGCTATACAGGGAGCCACTCTCCCATGATATAGCAATAACTGACCCTGTTTCAGGTATGACTCAGAGAAGTAAAATCATGGTTTCTGCAAAATGTCCAGTAAACCTACTGGGAAGAGATCTTATGCAGATATTTGGCATAGCGGTAGTTCCCGCCATGCAGGGTATGGAGGCACAAAGGCAAATGGATACTTTTGTGGTGCGACCGGAGGGTGAGACTTTTTACTGGTACAGCCAGGACCTAGTTACGACTGGTCCAGGGGCAGTAATCGAGGAACTGATGAACGTAGCCATCAGTAAGGCCCCCTCCCTTGACACTGACCGACAGCATTTGTTGCACTGTACTCTATACTACTGTAGCATACCAGGACCTGATAAAGAATATGAGCAAGAGTTATTCAAAAATCCTGCAAACAGATTAGTATTACGAACCTTGTATTGGGATACTGAGGGAAACAGTGTGGTAAGCTGTTCATTACCTCAGGAATTCATAGCACTGTACAAATCTAATCGACTACCGCATGTCAGCTTAACAAAAAACAAAAATATGAAATGGGCAGACTTAGGAGAAAAAGTAACAAGGTGGGAAAAACAAACTGATTCAGAATTATCAGAGCAGGGAATACAAAAACAGAAATTGAATTGGCTAACACAGACACATCCAGCTGTACACTTACAAACTAGTGAGGACAGCTGATTAGCGTTCTTATTAGAAGAAGAAGAAAAAGCCTTGTGTTATATACCAAAGATTCTTTGGTCAGCAGGCAAATCAGATGTAGGACTTATTCGAACAGCAGGACCAGTTACTATTACACCAAAATCAGCATTTAGACCACAAAAAAGACAATACCCCTTGAGGAAAGATGCAGAACAAGGAATCAAGCCTACAATAGCAGCATTACTCAAGGAAGGAGTACTGGTAGAATCTCTTGATTCACCATGTAATACCCCTCTATTTCCTGTTAAAAAAGCAAATGGGGAATGGCGGATGGTACAGGATTTACAAGCTGTAAACAATGCAATAATACCTAGAGCACCTGCGGTGCCAGACCCACACACCTTGTTGAATGATTTGAAGCCGCAACAAAAATATTTCACTGTAGTAGATATAAGCAATGCTTTCTTTTCAATACCTATACATCCTGATATCCAGTACTGGTTTGCATTTACATTTCATGGTAAAAGGTATACCTATACTCGGCTACCACAGGGATATTGTGAGTCCAACAATATTTGCACAAGAAATGGCTAGCAACCTGGCAGGGTTTACCCCACCAGGAGGTAGTCAGATTCTGATTTATGTGGATGACATCTTGCTAGCAGACCCCACCCAGCATCAATGCAGGGACGATACTATAGCGTTATTGAAATTCTTAGCAGCACAAGGACATAAAGTAAACAAAAGTAAGTTACAACTTTGGAGAAAACAGGTTAGATACCTAGGATATGTAATATCCAGTGAAGGTAGAATATTAGACGAGGACAGAAAAACAGCAATTTTACAAGCACCTAAACCAGCAACCAAGAAGGAAATTATGTCCTTCTTGGGAACAACTAATTTTTATCGAAGCTGGATACCAAACTATGCTTTAGAATCTGCTCCACTGGCTGATTTAATATATAAAACACCAATGGCAGCACAAGATTTATTACAATGGACACCCAAAGCAGAAACAGATTTCTGCAGACTAAAACAATTGATAGCTTCTTCATTAGTTTTAGGACTTCTGAATTACCACAAACGATTCTTTCAGACCGTAGATTGTAAACAGGGATATATGACGTCAGTTCTGACACAACAGCATGGGGATAAGCAACGCCCCATAGCTTACTATTCATCACAGTTAGACCCAGTGGCACGATCGTTGCCTCACTGTGTGCAAGCAGTGGTCGCAGCTGCAATGGCAGTACAGGCTTCAGCCTCAGTGGTGTTATTCCACCCTCTCACATTGAGAGTGCCTCATGCAGTTGCGATAATTTTACTGCAAGAAAAAATAGCATATCTTTCTCCTGCTAGACATCTTTCATGTATGACCATACTGCTGAGCCAACCTCATATGGTAATTGAATGTTATACAACATTAAACCCGTCAACGTTACTTCCAACACCTGCGGATAGCACACCGCACAGCTGCCTGCAGGAAATTGAGCAAACAACTTTGCCCAGACAAGATCTCGCTGATATGCCCTTGGATGATGCCAAGGTGACATTTTACGTGGATGGCTCGTGCAGAAGGGGTCCTACAGGAAAAAATCTAGTGGGATATGCAGTAGTTACAGATACAGAAATCTTAAAAGCCCAACCCTTACAGCATAACCTATCTGCTCAAGCAGCGGAATTGATAGCTTTAACACGGGCTTGCACTCTAGCGAAAGATAAATGTGTGAACATATATACTGACAGTCAGTATGCTTTCTCTACAGTGCATGTTTTTGCGCAACAATGGAAAAATAGGGGAACGATAATATCTAATGGTAAACAGATTAATCATGCGCAACTTATTTTGAACCTATTAGATTCTATTCAGTTACCTACTAAAGTAGCTATTTGTAAATGTTTAGCTCATACAAAACAACAGGATAGAATTTCAAAAGGAAATGCAAAAGCTGATGCAGCTGCAAAGCAAGCAGCCTCAGACTCAGAAACTTTACTTTTAACAGAGGAATTACAACCCTCTGAGATTTTAGATCTAGAAATGTTAAAAACAATGCAGACACTAACTACAAAAGCAGAGAAACAAAAATGGGAGAAACGAGGTGCAATCCTTGAAAATGGACTGTACGTCTCCAAGGAGAAAAAAACAATATTGCCGTCTAATTTATTTAGATATGCAGCTTTGTTGAGCCATGGGCAGTGCCATGTCTCAACAGGGGGGATGGTACAGTTAGTAAATCGAATATTCCAATCATATGGATTCATAAATTATACAAACAAATTTTGTGCAGCATGCCATATTTGTAACAAACATCATGCACAAGGGGCATTCAAACCCAAGCAAGGAAGTTTTCCTACACCACCATATCCGTTCCATACTATTTGTATGGATTTCATAGAGTTGAGTAAATGTGAAGGGAAAAAATACTGTTTAGTAATTATAGATATGTTTTCTAAATGGGTAGAAGCTTTTCCAACTAAAAATCCGGATGCAGCAACAGTGGCAAAAGCCCTAGTAAAAGAAATAATTCCTAGATTTGGCATACCGGAAAAGATCTATAGTGACAATGGGACACATTTTGTTAATCAGACGATCCACCAACTTGGGAGATTCTTTGGAATCTCCTTGAAAAATCATTGTGCTTACCACCCAGAGTCTGCAGGGCTGGTGGAAAGGTACAATGGAATTCTTAAAAGCAAATTAAGAAAGTTAGTGAGTGAGACACAGAAAAACTGGAGTTGCTGTTTGCCTTTGGCACTGCTGAACATGAGAACAGTTCCAAATGTAAAGGGTTTGACTCCCTTTGAAATGGTATTTGGAAGGGCATATTATGTGCCGCAGTGGAAAGCTCTCATGCCTGCAGAACTAGAGGCTGACAGCTCATTAGATAGCTACATGAGAAAACTGTTAACAAATAAAACTGTTTTGCAGTTGAACTCTTTTTCAGATAAAAGACAGACCAGACCATTAGAAGCAATGCTGACTCCGGGGACCTGGGTGTGGCTAAAGGTTACGAAGAGGAAGAATTGGGTGAGTACAAAGTGGGAAGGACCGTACCAGGTACTGTTGGCGACGCCTACTGCAGTCAAAGTTGCTGAGAGGACGTCCTGGGTCCATCTGACGCACTGTAAACCGGTAAAGAATTTCCAACTTGATAAACATTTTGTGACTGATACACAACAAAGGCAGGATGGCCAAGAGCAAAATGAGTAAAAATACAGATCAACCCCAAAGATATTGTTTAATCATCTTGTTGACTATGCATTTATTGACTATGATTGTGACAACCTTCCTTTTGTTGTGGTTTTTCCTACATGTAACCATACAAGTGAAAGTGGAGAGACATGATAAACTGTCTATAGACTGGCATCCGAACTTTAACACATACCTAGCTATGAAGCATGTATATGTAGAGACTATGAACATTTCAAATTGCTGGGTTTGTACTGCTATACCAACAGCATATGGAGGACTGTTAATGTCCGCTGTCCCTTTGGGGATATATGAGACTTGGGAGAATTTACTTTTTGATACAGGATCTGTAAGATCACAAGACAAAATTGCATTGTATTTGCCTATCACACAGAGGGGAATTGTATGTTTCTATAAGAATGACACACTTCAAGTGGGTTGGAGTAACTGTAATATAACCATATCTTATAAATGTTACATTAAAGTTAAAGACAGAGGCACTGTTTGCAATACGAATTATGATTCATATTTGAGTTTAATGAAAACAACATTAAGTGAAGTGCAGAGAAATCCTGTTTTACATAAACAACTGTCTATCATAGACAAGAAAATGTTTCATGCAGAATTAACCCGCATCAGTACTAAAGTAGAAAATTGTTATTTTGTTTGTGGGAAAAAGGCATACAAATGGCTACCTGAGAATTGGTCCGGCAGTTGTTTTTTGGGTTATCTAGTTCCGGCCATAAGACATACTGCAGAATTACCTCTGGGTAAGATACGGAATGTGAGAGATGTAGCCCGGAAACCTGAAGGTCCAATCGGAAAACCTGTAAATCCAGTAGGACAAATCGAAGCTGGTTGGAAAGACCATCATTCTGTAAAGAATAGAGAAAAATTAACTAATATGGACTTGAGTGACAGTGTTATATCCTGGGCTGGAATACTTCCAGCATATAGAGCAGTCAAATCGATCTGGGAGTTGAGAAAGCTGTCGAAACTTCTCAAAGTAATGAGTAATGCAACTTTTTCTGCTCTCGAACTAGTGACTGATGAACTGAATGCAATGAGAACTGTTGTGCTACAAAATCGAATGGCTCTTGACTTCACCCTAGCGGCGAGAGGTGGTACGTGTGCACTTATCAAAGAAGAATGCTGTGCGTTCATACCAGACAATCGTCATGAAATTAATGATCACCTAGAGGTAATACAGAAGGTATCAGCCATGACTGAACCAGGCCCAAACCCACTGACAAACTTTTTCCAGAATCTGTTTGGTGGGTGGGGTTCCATCCTAATGAACATCCTGATTGCTATTTGTGTGGGACTACTCCTATTAGGAGCATGTGACTGTTGTGGGATTCCCTGCATGAAAAGATTAATCAAAGATTTTATTGATATATCTGTAACTGAAACTTTGTACCAAGACATTGAGTTGGAGAAATTAATTTCAGACGAAATTCTTTCCGAAGTATAGACTGAATGACTTACCTAGTTGAAAGTCCTTAAAGGAGAAGGCTAGGAGACGAAATAACATTGTTTATATTTCAGAATAGAATAAAAAAGTATTAAAAGGGAGGAAAATGTTAGAAAAATATGTAGTTGAACATATATAAAGTGCTAGTTAAAAAGCAAATAGTATAGAATGCATTTTATTCTATTAATAATATGGCAATAAGAATGATTTTACATGTAATTGCTTGAAGCTTTGGAACTGCAGTGTATTTGAACTCTGACCCTGGCAGTAGCCAGCTCAGCAAGCTTATGTTTTTTCACAAATGATTATCTGCTTGGTCAGGAAACTAAATGTATAAAGCATTGAAAATCTTCTTCTCCTTCCTTTGAGACAATTGGCCTTGTAAATGTTATTGAGATAAGATGCAGCTGTTGGGAGAATGTTGCAAGAAGAACAAAGAAGTGTATTACAAGACTGAACCAGCTATTGTATTCAAGCAGGCCTGAAACCTTGAAGAAGTAACATTTACAGAAAGACATTATAACAGACCAGGTGATTTGCAAGGCTGTATTATTCCCAAGGGAAAAACTTTTTAAAATATATAACATCAGCGATCTTAATGAATAGGATATTGTGAACCATAGTGATGTAGGTGCCCTGTGACTAACCACATCAGAAAGGTGGGCACAAACTAGAGAGTAGAAACTATAAGAATTGTATACTTCCTGTATCATGTCAGACAAAATTCTGTACTTGTACGTTTTTTGCCTCCTGGTGTACACTAGTAAACTTTTGCATCTGAGCCTCCTGTGTTGTAATCTTTGTTTTTATTTTACAAAAAGTATACTTAGGCATACCACAGTTTGACTTATCAAATATGCTGACAATTGTAATTTCTTTAATAGTCAGTGAAAAGGATGTGAAAGAGATGAATATGTACTTATCACCCATCCTAGAGTGGTCTTCCCATGCAGGCTTAAAGATCAGCACAAATAAGGGCAAACATGTTTTGGGTAAATAATTTATTAATGATCCAATTAGGGTGAATAATATCCGTTTTGGAAAAATAGAGAAGTACAAGGATCCAGAGGATGGCAATCATAAATCTTTCAATGTGACAAACAGTTTTATTACTGAAGCACATCACAATAACAGATGAGGTTTGCATGGTTAACCTGAAAAAAGAGTTATAGGTGCCCTTTTCCAAAACATAATAAATCATTTTGCAGTTGCAATTCTGGAAAGTTTAAATCTCTTCAGTGGAAATTTACAAAAAGAATTACATCAGTAAATAACTTGAAATATGCAGATAGGTGCAAACATCTGAATCTATTTTCATTACATTAAGGGCACCCTAATTCTAGAATATAAAACATATTGAAGTGGAGAGTTAGGAGAGTTTTTAAACTTAAAACTTAATGACTGCACTAAAAATATTATTTTTGTGTTGGTACTTACGAGGGCGAAATTGCTGAAAAAAATTGTGACTAACCATATATCACATATTTGGAACAGGTTACCATTTTCTGTTCATGAAACAGATACTTTTAAAAAGAATTTAGAGGTATGAGTAACAAATAGAGTTTATTCTCCAGATTTTGTAGTCTTCTGGTCAGAATGTAGGAATTAACTTTATGAACCTATGAATTTATATGCTAGGGTCATCCTATGAACTTATGAATTTATGTGCTAGGGTCATCCCCAGGCAGAACCCACCTAGCAGTTATAACCACTTCGTTGACTGAATACATCATGTACATCTGACAGTGATGAAAAATAATAGCCTTGTTAAACAAGTAATAATGCCCTCCAGGGTGTGTGTTATTGGGCAAATCCAGCTGCTCAGGGATGCTATGAGGACCTCTGTGGCATCAGGCCTTTACATCCCTGGAGGGGAATTTCTCCAATAACACACAGCCAGGAGGACATTACCAATAGATAATGAGCTATCTGTTAAATTGTGTTGTTTTTTTAACTACCATATACTTTTTTATATATTTTGATGTAAAATAGTTCCTCTGCCTAAAATTTAAAATTTTCTGTAGCCATATCCAGCATTAGGTACCCACTGAAGACTTGGCTGAGGGGGTACCCCTGTTTATCTCTCCACATGCAAGTACCCCCATTGACAACTTGCACATGAGTTTCTCCTTCCTCCTTGCCCAGTTTTGGCAGACTTGTTTGTACAGCAGCACTGCATGATTCACAACACCATCAAAACTTTTTTTTAAATTGCCTTCTCTGTAAGCTGTGATGTCAGCTGAAAGCTGCACTCCATCAGGTCTGCTTCAGTGAAGCAAAGACCTGATTGGTTGCAGCAGCCAGGGAAGCAAGTTGCATTTTTTTTTTTCTTCAAGGAAGTGACAAAGATTGGTCCTTGGAAATCACTTCTTTTATCAGTTGCCTTTATAAAGGCACGTGTGTAGCAAGTATTTCTTTCCCTTGTTTTTCAAGGGAAAAGTTTGCTTTGATACTTGGATTTTCAGGAGATCATTCATTGAATTACTGGTAGTATAATGAGGATAAAGACTTTGGGAGAAAGCATTTCAGTAGTGATCATTGCAGCAAGCCAAAGAACTGCATTTTCAACTGCCTTTGTAAGGACAATCTTTAAAAGATCAGAAAAACTGTCCTTTTAAAAGTGCTGAACTGGTTTGTGTGGTAGCAAGCATGGATCAACCTTCAATTGTTTAGAGTGAGCAGAGGATTAGTAGCACCCTTCCATTGCAGAAAAAGCAAAGTTGCTGTTTACAGTTTTGAAGGGGGGGGCACAGGAAGATGAGAATTGTAATATTTTTCCCCAAAATTCTTGGAAGATTGTGGGGGTGGGGGTGGAGAAGGGCTGTGATTTAAATAGTTTTATTTTGTCCAGAATTCTTGTGCTGAGAGATTGGGTGGTATCTGTGATAGTTAAATGTCCAGATTCTAGTCTTTTAGTCAGTCCTGCATAAGAATATTAATATTTTATTTATTTATTTATTTATTTATTTGTCCAGAATTTTGCTGAAAGGTTGGTAGTAGGGGATAATGATTGTGAGAATGTTGAAGATGATGTTTTAATGTAGACTAATATAAATCCTGTTATTCTACCGTATTTCTTTTAAATAAGACCTAACCAGGAAGTAAGGCCTAGCATGGTTTTTCCAGGGTGTTCATGATATAAGCCCTACACCAAAAATAAGCCCCAGTTCCAATTCTTACTGTAACCTAATCATCACTCACACTTGATGGTTGATATCCTTGGCCAATAAACCCACACAAGTATACTTTGATCGGTCAAAGTACAGGCAACGCGAGTGAAGTGCACGCTCATGGTAACGAGCAACTGTGGTAGTGTCTTCCCTTCATAACTGGTGCCATTTTGTGTTGCCACTCCAGTCGCATAAGTCTTCAATTAAACCCCCTCCCCAGACAAGATGAGTGCAAAAAGAAAGAGCTATTCCGTCGAGTACAAAAAGGAATCATGGAGGACTCCCATAGAAAGAACCTGAAGGTTTTCTGTAAAGAGAAAAAGTTAGATTTCCAAATGGTCCGAAAATGGCGGGCAGCATACGTTAGCCTCAGTCAACAGGCCAACTAGGGAAATGCTAAGAAGTGTAAGTGTGGATCAGGTTGGCAACCATTTATATCCTGAGCTTGAAGACATCTTCTGTGAGTGGATTGCTAACAGGAGAGCAAAGGCTTTGGTTGTGCACAGCGCTGAAATTCAAGCATTTGCCCTTGCAATAGCATCACAGTTAGAAATATCCACAGAAGAAATCAAAGCATCACAACATTGACTGGATGGCTTCCTTCAGTGATATGAACTGTCTCTAAGAAGATCAACAACACTGTTCAAGCTGGAAGATACTAAAGTTATTAAACGTGCACTTGTGTTCAAGTCCTTTGTTGATGGCATTGACTTTTCTAAATACCAACTCTCAAACATGATTGCTATGGATGAAATGGCAGTGTTTATGAGCCAAGGATCTCAAACAACATTTGATCAGAGGGGTGCCTCGTCAATCTACATTACCTCCACTGGTTACGAGAGTGTACGTGTTACCTGTATTTTGGCAATTCGTCTAGATGGAAAGAAAACCCCAGCTCTAATCGTTAGTAAGGGCAAGAAAGATAAGATTGAATGTGTTTCAGGCATTTACATTCTTGAAACCGAAAAGGCCTGGTGCACACATGCAGTTATAAGGAAGTGGGTTGATGTAATGCTGCCACTTGTTTCACGAGGAGCCGAAAGAGGTCTGGTAGTCTGGGATTCAGCCAGCACTCACCACGCTAAAGAAATGACGAAATTCCTAGCACAGAAGAGAATAGATCAAATAATGATTCCTGCAAGAATGATTGCCTATCGCCAGACTCTTGATATTGCAGTAAACAAGCCATTCAGGGACCATTTGCACATGGAACTCAATGACTACACTGAAAATAGAATGCAGAGCAATCAGCATGGAAACTTTGCGAAGCCTAGCCTGCAAGAGGGCGTGACTTGGGGGAAAAATCCATGGGATAAAATTACTGACAGCTGTGTTGCAAATGCACTATAAGCAGGCTACTTGGACAAGCAGTGCTCATTTAAGGAGAGCTCAGTTGCTAGGCATGACAGACTGGGGCCAATGATGCTACAGGAAATGGAGTCACAAGAAATTCAGGCCAAAATTCAGGGGTTGGACACTTATGACAATGTCCCAGAAGAAGATGACATGACTATTTGAATAACTGTAAAAGCCAAAGTGCAGATATTCTGGACTTAAAATGTTTGTTGCACTGTTTATGTAGAATTCACACAGAACTGTCAAACCATTATTAGATCTGTTCTCCAGTAATAGAAAAGTACAAAATAAATGTCAATTTGTGCACATGAATAAATGTCGATTTTTGTACATGAAGAAATGTTGATTTGTGTTTATTAATCAATGCCAACATGGTGTTGGCGGAAATTGGGCTACTTTTGGCCGAAGGAGGAGAAGAGACAGAAGGCATGGCCGAAGGAAGAAGACAGGAGAAAGGCTAGGACTGTGGTAGTGATGGTCGGAACTTTGAATTTTGGCAGTATGACTGGTATAGGGAGAGACCTAGCTGATATGATGGACAGATGGAAGGTTGGTATATTGTGTGTGCAAGAGACCAGATGGAAGGGGAGTAAGGCTAGGTGTATCAGAGATGGGTTCAAATTGTTTTATCATGGTGTGAATGGGAGGAGAAATGGCGTATGAGTTATTCTGAAGGAACAGTATGCAAAGAGTGTTTTGGAGGTGAAAAGACTGTCAGATAGACTGATGTATATGAAGCTGGAAATTGATGGTGTAATGATGAATGTTGTTAGTGCATATGCTCCCAAGTTGGGTGTGCAATGGATGAGAAAGAAAAATTTTGGAGTGAATTGGATGAAGTGGTGATGACTGTACCCAAGGGTGAGAGAGTGGTGATTGGAGCAGATTTCAATGGGCATGTTGGTGAGGGGAACAGAGGGGATGAGGAAGTGATGGGTAGGTATGGTGTTAAACAAAGGAATGCAGAAGGTCAGATGGTAGTGGATTTTGCGAAAAGGATGGACATGGCTGTGGTGAATACGTATTTTAACAAGAGGGAGGAGCATAGGGTGACATACAAGAGTGGAGGAAGATGCACACAGGTGGATTATATCTTATGTAGGAGGGCCAGTTTGAAGGAGATTGGAGACTGTAAAGTGGTGACCGGAGAAAGTGTAGTTAGGTAGCATAGGATGGTGGTTTGTAGGATGATGTTGGTGTTCAAGAAGAAGAGGAGGAGTGTGAGGGCAACACCAAGGATCAAATGGTGGAAATTGAAAAAGGGTAATTGTGAGGTGGAGTTCAGGGATGAGTTAAGACAGGCATTGGGTGGCAGTGAAGAATTACCAAATAGCTGGGTAACTACAGCAGAGCTAGTAAGGGAGATGGCTAGAAAGGTGCTTGGTATCACATCGGGACAGAGGAAGGACGACAAGGAGACATGGTGGTGGAATGAGGAAGTACAGAAGAGTATACAGACACAGAGGCTGGCAAAGAAGAATTGGGATTGTCGGAGAGATGAAGAAAGTAGACAGGAGTATAAGGAGATGAGGTGCATGGCAAAGAGAGAGGTGGCGAAGGCTATGGTTAAGGCATATGAAGAGTTGTATGAAAGGTTGGACACTAAGGAGGGAGAAAAGTACCTGTACTGATTGGCTAGACAGAAAGACCGAGCTAGGAATGATGTGCAGCAGGTAAAGGTGATAAAGGATAATGAGGGAAATGTACTCACAAGCGAGGAGAGTGTGTTGAGGAGATGGAAAGAGTACTTTGAGGGGTTGATGAATGAAGAGAATGAGAGAGAGAGAAGGTTGGATGATGTAGGGATAGTGAATCATGAAGTACAATGGATTAGCAAAGAGGAAGTACGGATAACTATGAATAGAATGAAGAATGGAAAGGCTGTTGACCCAGATGACATACCTGTGGAAGCAAGGATGTGTTTAGGTGAAATGGCAGTGGAATTTTTAACCAGATTGTTTAATGAAATCTTAGAAAGTGAGAGGATGCCTGAGGAATGGAGAAAAAGTGTTTTGGTGTTTTGATTTTTAAGAATAAGGGTTATGTGCAGAGCTGTAGTAACTACAGAGGGATTAAACTGATCAGTCACAGCATGAAGTTATGGGAAAGGGTAGTGGAAGCTAGGTTAAGAAGGGACGTGATGATTAGTGAACAGCAGTATGGTTTCATACCGGGAAAGAGCACTACAGATGCGATGTTTGCTCTGAGAGTGTTGATGGAGAGGTACAGAGAATGTCAGAAGGAGTTGCAGTGTGTTTTTCTAAACTTAGAGAAAGCATATGACAGGGTGCCTAGAGAGGAGTTGTGGTATTGTATAAGGAATGAATATGCTCAGGATCCACCAATAAGTGCCACACATTCGATAAAAAGCCAGTTTATTATAACAAACATAAAATGAGGACGAACAGTACTACTCAACAAAACGGAACTATTCTATTGTATTGTATGAGGAAGTCAGGAGTGTCAGAGAAGTATGTAAGAGTGGTACAGGATATGTACGAGGGTAGTGTGACAGCGGTGAGGTCTGGGGTGGGAGTGACAAATGTGTTTAAGGTGGAGGTGGGGTTACATCAAGGATCAGCTCTGAGCCCTTTCTTATTTGCAATGGTGATGGACAGGTTGACAGACAAGATCAGACAGGAGTCCCCATGGACTATGATGTTTGCAGATGACATTGTGATCTGTAGTGAGAGTAGGTAACAGGTGCAGGAGACCCTGGAGAGATGGAGATATGCTCTAGAGAGAAGATGAATGAAGGTCAGCAGGACTAAGACAGAATATATGTATGTGAATGAGAGAGAGGATAGAAGAATGGTGAGGATGCGAGGAGTACAGGTGGCGAAGGTGGATGAGTTTAAATACTTGGGGTCAATAGTTCAGAGTAACGGTGAGTGTGGAAGAGAGGTGAAGAAGAGAGTACAGGCAGGATGAAGTGGGTGGAGAAGAGTGTCAGGAGTGATTTGTGACAGACGAGTACCTGTTAGAGTGAAAGGGAAGGTCTACAAGAGGGTAGTGAGACCAGCTATGTTTTATGGATTGGAGACATTGCCATTGAAAAAAGGCAGGAGTTTGAGCTGGATGTGGCAGAGTTAAAGATGTTAAGATTTGCACTGGGTGTGATGAGGGCGGACAGGATTAGGAATAAGTATATTAGAGGGTCAGCCCAGGTTGGAAGGTTTGGAGACAAAACCAGAAAGGCAAGATTATGTTGGTTTGGACATGTGCTGAGGAGGGATGCTGAGTATTTTGGGAAAAAGATGCTAAGGACGAAGCTACCAGGTAACAGGAAAAGAGGAAGGTGTAAGATAAGGTTTATGGATGAGGTGAGAGAGGACATGCAGGTGGTTGTTGTGACAGAGCAAGATGCAGAGGACAGGAAGAAATGGAAACAGGTGATCTGCTGTGGTGACCCCTAACGGGAACAGTCGAAAGAAGATGATGAATCAATGTCAATTTTTGTACATGAATAAATGAATAAAGGTAGATTGTTGTAAGGTGCAGGTAAATAAGGCATCTCCTGATAGTAAGGCCTAATGTGTGTTTCGCTGGGATAAAGAATATAAGACCTGGTCTTATTTTCGGGGAAATACGGTAATATTTTTTAAGTTTGTAACAGTACTGTTCACAACCATCTCTAATGCTACACCTTTGTTCTGTGATACTTTTTGCTTTGTCCAGAATTGTTGTGCTGAGAAGTTGGAAGAGAGTATGAGAATATTGTAGAATGTCCTCATGTCTGCCTGGTATTTTTGCTCTGTCTCCTAAAAAAATGTGAGTTCATGCAATGCATGCTTATGTACGACCTGTTCTAGCATCTTATACGTTTATTAGACTAGTGTTTAAATCCCTGATGTTATGTCTTTGTCTTGTGATTTTTATTTATTTTTTTGCTTTGTCCAGTATTGTGCTGAAAGCTGATATTGATGGGATAGGGACTATGAGAATGTTGCAAAATGTACAGATATAATTTTAATGCAATCCCTGTTATACAAATGGTTGTACATTTATAATGGCAATGTGAAAAACTCTCCCTGGTGTTCCACCTTTGTTCTGCAATTATTTTTGGCTTTGTCTAAAGTTGCTGTATTCAGACATTAACAGGATGGTAGGGGTTGTGAGAATTGCACAGTCTTCAAATGTTTGTTTGATATTTTTGGTCTATTTCTCATAAAAATTGTTGGTTCAAGCAATGCATGCCACTGCAAAATCTGTTTTACTCGCATCTTTATTGGTTTGTAAACCCAGTGTTTAAAGTCCGTAATGCTACACCTTTGTCTTGTTTTTATTCATTTGTTTATTTATTTATTTATATATTTATTTATTTTTGCTTCATATAGAATTACAATGCTGAGTGGTTTGGGATGAGGGTTTGGGCATTAAGAAAGCTGTGGACTGTTTGCTCGATATTTGTGGTCTGTAACTCAAAACAATTTGGTTTTCAAGCAAAGTTTTAAGGATTGAAGCAAAGTAATGCCAAATTATGGAAAAACCCATTCAGTCATTTTTATAACTTTATAAAAACTTTTTTTCAAAGCTTTCCCTAATGTTTAGCATTTATCCTATGCTGTCTTGCTTTATCCAGAATTCTTATGCAAAAAAGTTGGGGGACTGAGCCTGTGAGAATGTACAGGCATTGTTGTAAATCACACTAATGCAAAACTTATGTTATCTTCATATGTTTAAAACAATCCCCAGGATTCAATAAAATCCATGTAGGCTCCAGGAATAGACTACATGGAATGTATCTGTGTACACGGCCATGGTTCCTTCTTAGCAGCATGCCATACATATTAATTATGACAAGCTGCCGAGGGAAATCACAGTAACACAGATATTGAATCCCTGTAAGTAACACTGTACAGGCTGTCCCATACTTGTGAACTGTCCATAAAAATTCTGGACAGTTGGTAAGCATAGCACAGTACCTTTTGGCCTGTTGACCTGGACCAAAAGATGAACAACAGATTTTACTTCATAAAAATCACAATTTTATTTTTTTTATGTTTATGTGCTTGTTTGCGCAGTGCGTCACATTGAGCAGCTGTGCTTAGCTTTGCTCACATATTCAGTAGACATCTGCTACACATCTAAAAAATAGAAACCAGATGTATTCAATTTTAATTCTTTTTTTTTCATGTGCTTGTTTGCGCGGTGCAGCACATTGCTTAGCGATACTGAGCTTTGCTTACATATCCACCAGACATCTAAAAATAAAAACTGGATATATTCAGTTTTTCTAGTCCTGTGTTTTTTAGCAATGTTCAAACCCATGCAAATTATTACATTTAGAAAGGCATTGTGATGCTAAGCAGCGGTAAAACATGGTCAATGGTCTATTGACATCTGCACATTGCTAAGCTTCCCTTACACATGGTTTGTATGAGTTTACACAATGCTAATCAGTATGGAACTTTATTGAAAGTTACAGCATGACGTGCAAGGGTGGGAATGCAGCCTATTTAAAGGACAATAGGCAGGGATTTCACATCATTCTTTGGACTCTTAACGTGGCTGTGGACATGTTTGGTGCTGTTGGTGAAGGAGTGTGCTTTTATGTGCAAAGGTGGAGAGTGTAGGAGTCCAGAGATTTTGTTGGACTCCTGGTTAAGAATTATGAACCCCAGATGCTGCAGGGCAATTAACCAGGTCTCAGAGTGTAAGTCAGGCCTGGGATAATTTGTGAAGGGAACTTATCAGTGCTACTGGTATCCCCCACACTGGTGAGCAGTGTCATCACTACTATGATGACCTGAGGCATAGAAAGAGGGGAACCTTGGACACCTGGGTCCAAGACTCTAGGGATGGGCACACCCCACAGACATGTAAGTATGTTTGCCAGAAATTAGAAATATACAAACTGAATCTGTGCAAAACTGGTATGCATAATGGTTTGCTTCTCTTACCACAGCTACAGAAGAAAGGGCTCACAATGTCCAGTCCCATGCAGGGCACTTGGCCAAGATGAGGCAATCATGTGGTAAGGAGAAAAACAAGAAAGTAATAACTTAATGCATAACGTAATTATATAATAAAATAGATACAGAGTTTCCTGTCTTAACAGTCAGGTATGACATACCTGGGACATCTTACATCTTTTTTAATGTATCACTGCCTACTTGAAATCGTAAAGCAAGTAAAAGCAAGTAAGCATCCAGTGCTGTGTAGCATAGCTTCCAAACATCCGTTAATGTTCTGGTCTACCCAGCTTAAGAGTCACTGTTCTGGTCTGCTCATTGCCTGAAATATGCTGTAGGTTGCACTCAATAAATAAACAGAGTATATGGGTAAGGTAACAGAAATGTTACACAGCTATCCATGGTCTACATGCCAGAGTTGAGGCAACATTAATCAAAAACTTTTAAAAGGTGATGGTGCTTTCATAAATAATGTTTTCATAGTGCACACTATTCCTGTATTCACTGCTTGTGTGCTCCAATCTGACACCACTCAACTGTTACACGTGCATGAATAAATAATGCACTGGAAAATATCAGAAATAAATGTAACTCAAACCCCAGATTAAGGGTCGTGCCTGTGTTCTGATCATCTTGTCTGAAATATGCTTTAGATTGCACTCAGTAAATGAACAGGGTATATGGCTAAGTTAACCGAAGTCCTGGACAGCTATTCATCTGTCTAAATACCAGATTTGCAGCAACATTATCAATAAAGTTTAAAAGAAGATGGTGCTTTTAGAAATAGTGTTTTCAAAAAGTGCTCATTCTTCTTGCATTCACTGCATGTGTGTTCTAATCTGACACCAGTCAGCTGTCACAAGTGAATGAATAATAATGCACTAACAAAATTGCAGACATAAATATAGTGCAATACCAGATTAAGGGTCAAGCTTGAGTTCTGATTATTTTTTATGAAATAAGATGAAGATAGCACTCAGTAAATAAACAGGTTATATGGGTAAATTAGAAGTCTTAGATAGCCATACATGTGTGTAAATGCCAGATCTGGATTGACATTAGGCAATAAAAAGTGTAAAAGGAGATGGTGTTTGACAACTAATGTTTTCAAAGAAAGTGCTCATTATTCTTCTGGTCACTGCTTGTGGGATCCAATCTGATAGGAAACACAGCTATGCATGTCTGTAAATGTACAACTTCACACAACATGTCACAATAAATGTTTTAAAGGGGATGGTGCTATGATAATTCATTATATTCAAATAAAGTGCACATTATTTCTGTAGTCACTACTGGTGGTTTCTAATCCCATGGCAGCCAACTGAGAAATGACCAGCTGTCTAGTGTAATTAGTGTACACAAACATACCTCTCAACTATCATGACTTTTGCAGAATGTAATGACTACTGCCCCATATGTCTGGTCCTTGATTTGCAGATATATGACATTACTTGGAATGCAATTTAATGGCAAATCCATTATCAGAATACCTTGGTACTAATGTATGAGCACACTGTGTAAAAATGTTCCCTGTAGTTGTGCCTTTGTACCACCATTTGGTAGGACTTGACCCATAATGTTCCATGTTAACAGGTTGAGAGCTATGTACGTGCAACATCATCTATATAATATTTGGAATCCCTGTACTCACAACTGAAAGTTTACATATGTAGGAGTTTGTAGTAGCAGTCCGTGAAGTAATATTACCTGCAAAGTTACTAATGTTTTTTTCCCTCTCTCATCCCACTCCTTCTCTTCTTTAATTTATGAATTATATGTATTATTATGATCTGATGTCAGTATATTATTTGTAAATACCTCTTATGTTGGCCTTATGTATAATTTCATATTGTGTTGCTGTTAATATATTTTCACTTACTTTATTTATTGTTATGTTCCTCATTATATTCCTTTCTATTTCTTTTGACTAATCATTATTGTCTTCTATTATGTTAATCCTAAGATTTGTCTGGTTATGTTTATTTTTACCTTATGTTTATATTCAATTTACTACAGCGCGACAAGCTAGGCAGGTTCCAGTTGAACCACTTACCTTGGCTCCCCCGACAGTGGCATAGGGGCCCAGCATGTCTGGGCCGCAGCCTTATGGTGACCCTCTGCTACACCTGCACTACCTGGGTCATCGGGTAGTTCTGCCCCACAGCCTGGGAGTCATCCCTCCTCTGGGAGTGGAAGTGGAGGAGGTGATTATGTCACCCATGAGGAAATGCCAGGCATGGTGTGTGGGCTGCTGCGCCAAACTCTCGATGCACTCCTACACTAGATGGACAGCATGCTGTCCATCTTCGTGGAGCATCCTCACCCCAGGAACTGGCATCAACCACTGCCTCCACAGGATCAGAGGAGGTACAGTGCTGACAGTCCATGGGTGAGGATTTGATTCACACTGCTACTGTGTCTGGCATCTATGGACTGGGATTCCACAACACTCTCCTCAACCAAGGTGTTTACCCCCCTCGTGTCACACACCAACCCTGTCTGCTGTCTTGTCTGTCTTGTTTGTCTGTAAAAACTTCCTCACCTTCCCAACTTACCTCCCCCATACGTACCTATGTCCCTTCCCCAACATTCTAGTCTCACCTTAATAAAAAAAAAATATATATATATATATATATATATATATATATATATATATAAATCATTCACTACATAGCTCTCCATTTCGCAAATGTGTCCACTGGACATACTTAATTGGTCCTCACCCCTCTCCCTGGGGGTGACAGTCCAAATTCAGCTAAAAAATCTGTTAAAGTGCACAGTTGTTGCTGTACAAGAAATGGATAGTTATGGTTCTATCCTACACCCTTCTTGCACATACCTACCCACCTTTCACTGTTTTTCCCCCCTGCTTGCACCCCATTTCACCACTGTTATTTTCCCCAGTTTTCATTTCTTTAAATATTTTTTGCAGGATGAGACATAGATGTCCCACATTACTCTAACAAGCTCCACAGTGGCAGTGATCCATGTTAGATGACAATTTCACAGCAATTCATGCAGCCTGCCATTCAACAGCATAATGGTGGACATCTGTGTAACATGGATCAAAGGCCTACTGCAGAAGGGTGGCCACCTTTGGCCAATGTATCTCTCCCTCCCACATGTCCTAGGTACGTCATACTGTACATTTATGTTACCAGACCACAGTTCTGTGTTCCCACATCATTTCACACAACATCCAATTGCTGTCTGGTTCCTTGACAGCCATTTTAAACTTGCAAGGCCAAATTAATGACTTCAAAGTTGAACAGTTTTTCTGTTCATGCACCGACATCCATACCTTCACTGCACAGAGCACCTACAGGCAATGTGTTTGAGGCTGTCAACCACAAGGGTGTAGCAGCATGACCCTAACTTTGCTGGAGTTGTACATTGTCACATTTTTAGGTATGCTATTGCAACCCTGCCTAATAACAGGAGTATGGGTAATGCAAGTGCCAGATGCCTGGCAAAGCATCGTACTCAATCTATCATGTTATGCCACACTGTTGGTACTGTTTTACCTTAGGTTGACACATTTATGCATCTGTCAGACTGTCTAACCATGGCCTGTTGTGATATATAAACAAGCAAGAATCTATTGCTAATGGCATTATTACTGACCGCTGATGTCATGTGGAAAGTGTCCCCAGACCTCTACTCCTACTTCACACAAACAGAAAGTGTGAGAGATCTGACTATATTACAAACCTTGAATTCATGCTGTCTCACACACCTGCCAGTACATTTTACAATGAACAAGTTGCCAACATGCACACCTCACCTCCTACTCCACCCAAACCCACATCACACATACTCACATGTGTGGAGGTCCTTAGCAGACACATAAATAAACATGAGACACCTCAGAAACCCAAACACCATGAAAGACGTTTTCCATTTAGATAGGCTTTCAAGTTATCCCAAATATTAATTACATTTATTTCAGTGGTGTAGTTTATATCTAAAAAGAATTGTACTTCTCAGTCTAACCGAGGTTTAAATTGTTTTAATTTTGTAATGTAAGCTGGAATTCTTGACATAAAAATTAATTTCTTATAATCTGTATGTATTTTGAGAATTAATTAATTATGGTCTGGAAAGGGACAAGGGATTATGGAACATTTTATTATTTTTTAATTTAGCTCTTGAGATATGAATATTTTATCAATTCTTGTATGTGTCCCAAATCTGTGGTCTTGGTGTGAAAATAATAATGAATTGTTCTCCTTATAACTAAATGTATCAATTAGATTTAAACTTTCTTAAGTAGCTTCCCTATAGAACTTACATGTACATTTATTTTGCTTGTGGTCTCTGATTTATCCAATATACAATTAAAGTCACCTCCCAAAATCAAATTTCCTTTATATACTCTAGCTATTAGATCCATGTGTTTTCTTATTGTCCCAACCCCAATACCTGGAATCCAATATATATTTACTGATGTCCAGAGTCTATTGTTATATTTTACAATTACTATGGCTATGAGTCCTTCTTTATCCTCATATTTGTAAATGATTTGACGCATAATGACATTTTTTCCCATAAAATTAAAGTTCCCCTAGTCATTTTCTTATATAAAGAGTGAGATAAGATCATATATTCGTTAGGATTCCAACTAAAGATATCATTCGTTTTGAAGTGAGTCTCTTGAAGAAATACTACTTGCACTTTATTTAATTTCAGACATCTTAATAAATTAGATCTTTTCCTTGGATTGTTTAAACCATTAGTGGTTAAGGATAAAATAGTCAAGTCCATTCTCAGTATTTAACTTTACATCATATTTGTTTTGTATTATATTTTGTAATGCCATACCAAATGTAAAATGTGTAACTACTGTGTTAATAATTCTCATTGTAGTCAATATTTTAATTTTGGTCAAATAACAAAATAGAGTTTAGTTTAGGCCAATAAAAAAAATAAAATGCCAGAATTACTTGTATAACAAGAAGTATATAAATATTTTTTAAACCCTCTAATGTACATGAAATGAAATACACTCCCAATCTGCTAAATGAGAAGAAATCTAACAAATTTCCTACCATAACTTCCCTCATGAAAAAAGAAAGAAAAAAAAAACTAACCCCTTTCGAACTGCAGTACACCTTTTCTCTTATCTTGGAGATTTAACAATATTAGTTATTATTTCCCCTATATAACTATTAATAATGAATTAACATAATGTATTGAAATGAGTATTGATTTGGTAATACAATTTAATTTTAGATTAGATTAGACTTCTTTTTCAGAATATAATCATCATGCACTACTTAAACATTCATAAAGTAAAATCTCATTTATAACAGTAAATGTTGTTTAACATTAATCCTCTTTAGCCTGAGAGTAGTATATATACATATTACTAGTCTCCAATATTCTGATATGACCAATATACTAATGATTATGTCAGATAAACACTCTCCTATGTACTAAAAATTTATTATAACTGAGTGAAGTAGATTTAGAAATGTATCAATAAGTGAAGATAAATACGGACAAGTCTATTCAGAACACTTGAATCATCCTACAAAAAACATGTAGTCCATAGAATGAACCCTTAGAGTTGTGTTCACTAGAGATGATAATGTAAATATGTTTGAGTGAACAATACATGTCATATATCTCTACATACCACTCACATGCTTTCAATTAGAGACAATTGTCCATGATGGTGTGAATGACCTGAGACGTACCTCCCTGGACTACATGAAAAGAGACATAGAGGAGCTCTCTGACCATGTAGCCCAGGCTGGTATGACCCTGACCTTGAGTAGCATCTTGCCCTCACCAAGAATGATGCCACAGTATAAAGACAAAATGGTCAGTTTTAACAACTGGCTAAAGTACTGGTGTCATTCAAAGGGGATCCAGTGTCTGTCAGCCTGGGATGACATGCTCGACAAGCCACATTGCTTCGCTAGGGACAGCTTGCACCTGTCACCCTTAGGCTTTTGTATACTGGCCAAGGCCCTTGCCACCCCCATAGTGCCTTTTTTAGGCAAGACTAAAAGGACAAACCCACCTCCATAGACAGCCCAAGGATAAAAAAACTAAAGGTAATGCTACTCAATGCCAGAAGTCTAAACCTCAAGATGCACGCACTCGAGGCTCTCCTCAGTATGGAGAAAATCAATGTCTGTGCAGTAACAGAAACCTGGTTCAAGGCTCCTGAGAGCACCCCAGCACTACCAGGTTATAACTCATACCATGCGTTTCGGCCCCAAAACTCAGATCAAAGCGCAAAAGGAGGGGGGAGTATCTATATTCATCAAAGATACCTACACCTCCAGGTTAGTGGCACTGCACGAAGCATCAGAAACCATCCATGTGCAACTAACAGCGGGCAAAACTGCCTTTCAGTTTGTAGCCTGCTACAGAACACCCTCCCTATTACAGGAAACTCACTTGGCATTCCAGAGAACACTGGAGAATATGAAGGCCTCTCCAAACACTATGTTATTGGGTGACTTCAACTACCCAAACATTGACTGGGAAAACTACTCAAGCCCAAACACCCTTGCCCAATGGTTTCTTGAATTTATAAACTCTAACACAATGGAACAACTGGTCACCACTCCCACAAGAGGGAACAACATATTGGACCTGGTCATCACCAACATGGGGACTGTATGTTCCACACCAGAGGTAAACCCCTCATTGGTAAGATCAGATCATAAACAAATTTCCCTGGACATCCATATCCCATCCCCACCCCCAGCCAAGGAAAGCACTGTAAAGAATTTCTCAAAAGCCAACTTTGCACTTCTCAAGACTGAGGTGGAATCCTTCAAAGCCCCTGGGCCAGAGGATAATACAGCCCAATCCGCAGAATCCTTTACAAATGCATTCTATGAGCACCTGCAGGAATGCATGGATCATGCTATCCCAAATAAAACCAAGACTCACTCCTCCAAAAACAGGAGACTGGTCTGGTGGACCCGGGCCATAAATAAGCTATACAACAAAAGGAGGAAGCTACTACATGACAGAGCAAAATCCCAAAAAGGGAAGGCATCTCTGATCAGTATAAGCAAGAAACTTCGATCCCTCATAAAATCATCAAAGGCCAGTTTCGAAAGAAAAATTGCCCTAGACACTAAAGATAATCACAAGGCCTTCTTTAGTTATGTCAGGAACATGGGCAGAATCTCCCAGATATGCTCTGAATTGTTGCATAATGGTACAAAATATACTGAACCTACAGACATAGCCAACATCCTGGCAGACAGATTCAGCGTAAACTTCTCCCCCCCTTCCCCCTCAAAGGAGCAAATGCCTATCCCAACTGAATGTTACTTCCCTGACATCACAGATGCACAGATGAAAGCTGCCCTCTCCAAAGTAAAAAACACAACATCTATGGGACCGGATGGTGTCCCAGGCTGTGTCTTACATGAGCTCCAAGAAGACCTGAACCCTCACATTAAGTCACTGTTCAAACTTAGTCTTACTACAGGATATGTACCCAAAGAATGGCGTACAGCTACAGTGGTCCCACTCCACAAAGGTGGTGCCACAACGGACACCGGAAACTATCGCCCCATAAGCCTGACTAGTCTGGTCTGTAAAGCTATGGAGCGTATCATCATGGAACTCATAAACAAAGACATTGGGAGCCTCCAGACACTGGACCCTACCCAATTCGGCTTTGTTAAGGGCAGATCTTGCCTCTTAAACCTAGTTGATTTCTTTGAAACAGTTACCAAAGCCATAGATGAGGGCAAGGTAGCCCACACAGCTTACCTGGACCTCACAAAAGCCTTCGACACAATACCCCACTCGGGCATCATAAATAAGCTTACCAGCTTAAATATCAACCCCTATATCACAAGATGGGTTGCAAACTGGCTCAGAGATAGAACCCACATAGTCAGAATCGCAGGTGCTATGTCTGAATCCAAACCAGTTACACGTGGCGTCCCACAGGGCTCAGTTCTGGGACCTCTCTTGTTCGGTATATACTTCTCTGAGGTTCAGGCTAACACGGGGGGATTATGGCTGACAAAGTTCACAGATGACTGCAAACAGGGGTCCATAATTGAATCTCCAGCTGACACAAGCATCCACCAAAAGGGTCTCACAGCGACGGATGCTTGGTGCCAGAGTCACGGCCTCAAGCTAAATGCTAAAAAGTGCATAGTCATCCCCTTTGGGAAAAACAAGGTGCCCACAAATTACCACATAGGTGTTAATCCATTAAGTACAGAAGAAGTAATTAGAGATTTGGGGACCAACGTAGACAGTAATCTCTCCTTTGATAATCACATTGCCAAAGTGGTTAGAAAGACCTTCTATATAGCCCATCTTATCACGAAAGGGTTCACATCTAGATCAAGAGAGGTCATTGTCCCCCTCTACTCATCACTCATCAGGTCCATAATTGAGTACAATGCCCCCTTTGGGATGAACCTTACCTGACACCTGCAGCAACTGGAGAGACCCCAAAAGTACCTCACCAAGAGGATCACGGGCTACAAACAGATGTCCTATGCAGCTCAACTAAAGAAACTCCAGCTCTACTCAGTTGTTTACCGCCTACTCAGAGGCGATCTATGCCTGACGTAAAAAGTCATGTCAGTCCCAGAATTAATGGACATGCTCCACCTCAAAAAATCCAAGTCCCTTAGAGCTACATGGTCCAGGGACCTAAACCTCAGCACAAAAATAAATAGGACATGCTGGAGGGACAGATTCATTTCCCAGAGGCTCCCCTCACTCTGGAATAGAATCCCAATTCATGTTAGACATAGCCCCTCGCTGACCCTGTTCAAGCGAAATCTGGACGTGTGGATGGGAAATCGCAAATTCACCCCTGGAATCTCTTCTGTGTCCCTGCTAGACAGAGGCACAGTAAACTAATCTTAAAAGGGTACTTTCTGTGACCTACTTTACAGAGGCACAGTAGGCTAATCTAATAGGGAGGTGGAAGCCAAATACACTCTGGCTAGGCTTATAAATGCCCTAGGGCAGATAGCCTAGTATCTACCTATGAACATATGAACCTATGAACCTAAATGAAAGCATAACCAGATTCAGTTTATTTTATGTCGACCCATGAATGTAGTTGTGAAAAATTAAAAGAAAAAATGAAGAAAGACAACATTAGACCATAGTGATCACTCATTGATGATGAAACAGAACCAATTTGCCCTAATAAGTGGTAATGTTGGTGAGCAATTTATAAACTTCTTAATACTAATGCATAGTTATAATATCAATCCATATTATGAGAATATCATCACAGAATATTGAGCAAGATGCTAGTCAAGACAGAGCATTACTGAAGCTGTTCTGTGCAGCCACAGTTCCTTAGAACCTTTATAATAGAGTGTTTATCAAAGACTGTGTCATGCAGCAAGATACAAGAGTAGGCAGACTTCCTTCTTTGTTATTAAATTGTTAAAAGTAATGACATTCTAAAAAATACAAAACCTATTAAGCTGAACAGTGCCTTAAGAAAACTCTCTATCTCATATCTATTTAATTAGTGTTCTACTTGAATTTCTCATCAAGAATTACAATTTACAAAGCTGTCTTATTTTACTACTTGAAGCAGTAGCAACAGCAGACCATGAAGACATTTTCTCATGGGCCCTTTACTTTAAAGAAATAAAGATGAAATTCCAAGGTGAACTCATTTTACCAACCATCTCACTAAGAAACTGATAACCTTATTATCAGTTGTCAATATTCAGTAAAAATATCAGCTGCATAATAATCAGCTATACAACTAATGTCTGAAGGATTAACGCTATTTTATGTTATAAATCCCTGCCTTAACCAGATGTGTAGCATACAGAATATCATGTTTCTTAGGGACCTATTTCTGTAAATGTGTAATTCAAGCAATTCTTGGTAGAATGAATGACATCTAAACTACTTTATGCTAATTTATGTGCAATTTTACTATAGGTTTCCCAGTACTTCCCCGTCATCAAGGCAACTCCCACAATACATCAACAGGTACTCACAAGTCTGTCTGAGATGCCAGTTTTATGAGTTATAGAACCATGGCTTAAAGTTTTGCTGGGAATAAATCAACTGTTCATCATAGAAAATAAGTACACTTGCCCACACAACTTAGTAATGCAGTTAAACAATTACTTGCATGTTGGTGTAAGAATTCTGGCTAATTACCAGCATCTTTGCCACTTTACTGAAAGTTGAACCCCAGTTACCAAAGATTAGAAAGCACTAAAGGGAGAGGAGAGTAATCAGTAATTTACTATCTACTGTATTCACTATTTATTTGGTTACTACTTAATCAATTCAATTGAACATGTCTAGGCAGTGTGAGCAGAGGAGAATAACACTGCACAGTACAGGGTTTACTATGCTATCTTATAAAGCAATGTGCACATTATATTCAAATAAGCTGGAGTTATAAGTACAAGGTAATAAGTCCCTTTGTGGCTTCTGAAATTAGATGATTTCTGTTACCAGGTTAATGAAGTATTCAATATAATATGTCTAAAACTTGTCTTAATTTTACTTATGTGCACAGAAGTATGTCACAACTGCAGCTGATGTGTGCATCTCACACACATATTTCCCTATTTACACTTGAAACGCCGTAACAGATGCTTACAAAACTATCAGACATGTCATTTTATTGGATCACCATAGCATAGTGTATCTTATAGGTTAGGTAGGAATAATTCAGAAGTAAGAAAGGACTGTGTTTACTTCACGTGTAACAATGTAGTCTGTAATGCTTCTATTACTTTTTCAATTGGATGTTATTCAATGTTACTGTAAATTCTTCTTTTTTGTGTTACCTACACGAAAAACAGGTACTCTGTCACTGATTTCACACCTATTCTTTTTATTTATTTAAAAGAAGTCAGGGTTTGTAGATTTTAATAATCCAAAGACCATGTTAAATGAGCTTACTGCTTGTGCAACTGATATCACACTACAAGTGCTATCTTAACAGACAAGCAGGGGATTCCTTAACTGACTATTTCCACCTTAAATCTTTCATAGCAGACAAGGGAAGCTCTAACTAGTGCACGAGAATGTTTCAAATAACAGCATTGTCAGAACCCAGTAACAGAACTCTGTTTATAGTGACTGTTTTTCCACATTTAAAAATATGGATATCTATGTTACTTTTAAAATGGGAATTTGAAGTGTAGTGAAGTGTAGTGTAGCTAAAAGAGTGGGAATCAGAATTATGTAACATGCAAAAACAAATTACAGATCTCACTATTAATTAATCTACTTACTCAAAAAATAATCATAAAAAGGCATTGGAAGACTTAAACAAAAGCTATAATGAAATCCTAACTCACAAAACTAATATAGCTGTAGAAAGGTTAAAACTTAGTTCCTATGCAGTATCACCCAAACATATGCATCATTTAGCAATAAGATTAAAAAAACATTCAATTGAAAATAATATTTCAAGTATTATACATGAAGGAAGGAAAAAAAAACAAAAATGTTTCGGATATAAATTATATACTAGATGCATTTAAACATTATTTCTCTGACCATTATAATGATACTTCACATATAACTAATACATCAAACTTAGACCTGAAATTAGTAAAGGTAAAGGCTATACCAGAAAAGTTAAAGTTAGACATTCAAAAACAAATATCTCTAAAAGAAATTACTCAAAAATCAAGGAAAGTAAAAGTAATAAAACACTGGGTATTGATGGAATAATTAATGAATTGTATAAGATATTTCCATCTTCATTAATATCATTGTTTCACAAAACTTTGAATGACATTCTAACACAAAACACAACTCAAATTCCATGGAGATACTCCTTAATTACACCCATTATAAAATAAAACAAAGACCCTTTACAGTGTAAATCTTATAGGCCAATGTCTTTACTTAACAATGATTATAAAATCTTCATGTCAATATTAGTTAGAAGAATTAAAAAATCATTGACATACAATAAATGAGGATCAAACAGGATTCATTTATAAAAGACACACAAATGACAATATACAAAGAATTCTAACACTCATAGATTTTTCTAAACAGAAACAACCAAGAAGCTTTAATAGTAGCTTTCGATATAGAAAAAGCCTTTGGTTTGTTGAGCTGGGATTTTCTTTTTAAGGCTTTAGAATTGCTTGAATTTCCTGCTAATTTTATTATGCTAATAAAGAATATTTATAAAAACAATTTGGCATATGTAAAACTTGGGCCATTTACCTTGAAGGCTATTGAAATAACCAAAGGTACAAAGCAGGGATATCCGATGTCCCCCATCCTGTTTGCCTTAGGAATTGAATTATTTGCCTCATTAGTATGCCACAACTCTAATATATCAGGCATAGATGTATATGGTCAACTCAATTCAAAAATTATGTTATTTGCTGATGATGTTTTACTCATGTTATCTACCTCGGAGAAATCAGTACAAAAACTAGATGAAATAGTGGAAAGGTTTTATCATATTTCCGGCCTTAGATTTAATAAGGTAAAAATCTAATTATATACATTTGAATAAAAAGAGAGAATTTACCTTAACTACAAATTGTGTGATAGGAAAACAAGTTCGCAAAATAAAATATTTAGGAATAACACTATGTGATAATTTGGAATCTACGTTAGCCACAAATTATAGCAACATAATAAATAAAATAAAAATGTTAATAGTAAGTTGGAATAAAATGTTTTTGAGATTTGAAGACAGATTACAACTAATAAAAATGTCAATACTTCCAAAAATTAATTACATTGCACAAGCTATTCCTATAGTACCTAACATGAAAATTTTGAAAGAAAGAAATACAATTCTATTAAACTTTCTTTGGTATCCAAAAAGAAATAGAAAAGGCTATACACATCATATTAGATCTTGTGAAATGGGTGGAATTAAACTTCCAGATCTAGAATCATACATAAAAGCTTCCATATTAAAAACTATTGTTAATTGGATTGATCCTAATTATTCTTCAACATGGAAAACATTGCACATTATTTTTCTAAATGAAAATAAAATAATTAAAAATTGTATATTAAGTGAACAAAATAATAGGATGTGGCACATATTGACTGTTAATATTCAATATAATATAGCAAAACCAACAAACTTAAATTATATAAATAATATTTACAATTTATTCAGAAGATTTATATATACTAACATGGATATTAAGATTTGGTTAGACTTGATAATACCCTTTAGCTCTACAAAGAATTTCTTCAATAAAATTCATAATGTTATTTTAACTAGATGGGAGGGGGGAAAACTTCACTTGTTGGTAACATTGTATAGAGAATCAAGTAGTATTAGACATTCAACAAATGCAGAATAAATATGACATTCCATCAGCAGATTGATTGATACTACAAAGCATATTATCATATGTTAAGGATCTTAATAATAAAATTATTAATTCTTTTTATAAAACTAGTCCAAATTTGATAAGTCTAATATCTGAAGTTATTTACGACAATTATAATTGGACAAACCTAATTTCAAAATTATACAAAATATTGATAACATATAAAACTAATCCTAATGCAAGATATTGGAATTTCATAGCAAAAGGATGTCACACTAATTTACCAATTGAAAGTAAAACAAATCTTTTATGTTCTGTTAACTTAACATTTAATTTACAAGTATGGAAAATATTTACATAGAAATATATTCACAGGGCATTTATTACACCTGATAAACTAGCCAAATTCAATTCACTTGATAAATCCATTTGTTGGAGATGTTCTTTAAACTGTAAAGCTGATTGGTCTCATATATTTTTGATTGTATTAATATAAAAAAATTCTGGGAAGAAATTAGTATTTTCCTCCAATCTATATTCACGGATACCTTTATTTTAACCAAATCTTTAGTGCTCTTAAATGTTAATGATACTATTGGAATGAATACAAAAAATCTATACCTACTTTGGTCCCTACTAGCTGTGGCAAGGAAATGTATGACCAGAAAGTGGAAGTCTTCATAAGAACCTACTCTGGAAGAATTCTTGAGATTGATGGAAGAAACAGTGACATTAGAAACCAAGGTGAAGGAATCAAGAATTTCACCTAAAACATGGACAAACAATCCTTTGGAAAAAGTTTTAACTCTTATTGAGACTTTAAAAATGAACCCTAAATAATGAATGTGTAAATTTATATTTTATTAATTGAATATTATACATTTTTGTTACTAATTTCATATATTTTATTAATTTTTCCCTCCTTTGTTCTGGTCAATTGTACATAGTGTATATAAAGGTTTATAATACTTGTTTATTGACGATTGTATTGTTAAACATTATATTATTTGAAAAAAAAAAGAAACCCAAACATAAACCTGCTACACATAATCATACCTCTGCAGAACACAGTACACATAATAGCTCACACACCACTGTCTCACTAGTTTAACACCTAAAGGAAAACACAAAATTAAGGATATTACTCATATGTGATTACATCATGAGACACATTGATGTGTCTCTCACCTGGCTACATGAGGGAAAGTTCACAGACAGCTTTCTGTGAGGTGCCAGGATATGCCACATGAAACATGCAGTCAAGTCTATCAACATCAGGTACTGTTATGACTATGACATACTTCCTGTTGGTATGGATGACTTGAGACATATATCTTTGGACTGTATGCAGAGAAATGACTGAGCTTACAGACTATGTTTCTCAGGCAGGTATGCCCTTGGACTTGAGCTGCATTTTACCGTCACCTAGGATGATGGTTCAACAAAAACAGGAAAATGAATGACTTCAATAACTACCTCAGTGTGTGGTGTCATCAATAGGATCTGAGAACACTGCACTCCCCTGTCTCCACCACGTGTACACCATGTCATCCCTACAACCTGACCTATACCTTATATCTCTAAAGAGTAGATAGTAAATGGGCTTTCTAAGGTGAAAAACACAGCATCTATTGCACCTGATAACATTCCAGTCTATGTCCTACATGGGATCCACCATGGATTAGTAAAGCCATTGGGAACTCTGCAATCATAGTGTAACCACCAGCTGCATCACAGCTGACTGGAAAATGGCCACTTTTATCCCCTTGCATAGAGGTGGTGCATCCACTGACCACAGAAACTATAGACCTATTAGCCTGACTAGCCATATCCACAAAGCGATGAGGCAAATCATCATGGACATTATCAACAAAGATGTAGGTCATCTGCAAACACTTGACCCTACACTGTTTGAATTTGTGAAAGGAAGACCATGCCTGTTAAACTTGGTGGACCTGTATGAGGCAGTCACCAATGACCTGTATGAGGGGGCATCTGTGTATATAACCACCTGGACTTAGACAAGCTGTTTGACACTATCAGTCACTTAGGCATCATTGACAAATGCAGCCAGCTAGCCATCAACAGTAACATCATTAGAGGGGTCACTAACTGGCTCACTGATAAAATACTTATAGTAAAGATAGGGGAGTCCATTCAAATAATAGAGCTGTATCCAGTGGTGTTCCACAGGGCTCAGTCTTGGGTACTCTACTGTTTGGAATCCATTTATCCAAAGTACAAACAGAAAGTGAATATCTGTGGCTGAGAAGGTTGTTTGATGCCTGCAAGCTGGTAGCAGTTATAGAATCTCCAAATTATGTCAACATCCTACATGAGGATGTTATATGAATATATGCTTTTTGCCACAATCCTGGTCACACACTCCATTCAAATATATGTTGTAGCATTCCTTTTGAGATCATCAATGTTCCTGCTAAGTAGCACATCAATAGTGACACTTTAGGTACATATGGGTGAGAGACCTGGGCACTCAGGTTTACACCTAACTTACCTTAGATAACCATGTCTCCACACTGGTAAGAAGGGCATTATATGTTGCTCATGTCATAACTGAGGGCACTGTCACCCACATATGATGTAGTTATAATCTTCATGTACTCTTCCCCATCAGGCCAATATTTGAGTGCAATGGGCATTTTGTTATGTACCTTTCCAAACACCAGTGGCATATGCAGAGACCACAAAGATCCCCCACAAGAGAAATTCAAGTCTGCAGCTTCTGTCCTATGAGAGTGTCTAAAATCAATGGTACTTTAGTCTGTGTCCTACAGAATACTCAGAGGTGATCTCTGCCTTTCATACAAGGCAATCTCTGATCCTGCTTTATGGGAATTGCTGCACATCTGTAAGTCAAATGGTACACAGATTAATTGCTGTAAGGACCTTAACCTGGCATGTGACATCAATGAAACATGCTGTAGGGAGAAATATGTCTACCAGAGTTTAACAAACCTTTGGAACAGCCTCCCACTTAATGTTAAACAGAGTACACCACTGGCTCTCTTCAGATGCAATGTGTATGACTGGATGGGTGACCATAATTCACCACAGGGGTTCTGCCTGTGCCCTCTTGGACAGGAGTAATAGATGCTGATCATGTAAATAAGGATAAGAACATGGCTATGATTGTAAGGGTCCAAGGGCCACTAGCCTAGTAAATTCCAGGGATCCTATAATCCCATAGGTTGAAGTAAAATGCTCTCACTAACATCCACACACAATTTGGCTAGAGTGAGAATAGGACCACTACTAATTAATGTTTCCAGAACACTTCACACCACACATACATGCCTCCTATGTTGGCTGCAATGAGATTAGAGCCCCTACCTATCTAGTCATACATACTACAGATCTCAGTACTTAATGCACATGCCATGGCTTAAGTCTGATGTTAACATGCTTGTTGGTAGTCTTATGGTAGATGACATCAGCAGGCCTGGTGGATGAAAGGAGTTTGGAGGCCTGCAGCAACCACAAGGGCCAAAAAAGTCTAGAATGATTGCAGTTTGGAAGTCAG